>NW_025776342.1:0-290916 GCF_021130785.1 Homalodisca vitripennis
AAAAATTCAAATACAGGAGCCTGGTTTATTGAAGTTTTATTGTGGAAGATTTTTATTATAGAAAGAAAACTGTTGGATAGTTCTTATGAGTTTTGCTGGAGGTTTATAACATTGGAGAAGTTATTCAAAAGAGGTTCTAAATTCATGAAATAAAAAGTTTTTTTTGCTCCAAATCATTATTTCTTTTGCTTTAACTCTTTAGCTAAAACTGACAGTCAGGATAAATAAATATAATTTTTTAAATATTATTACAGACCTATTACGAGTGACCAAATTTTGAGAGTCTCATATAATTGTGTTGAAAAGAGATTTGCTTCTGATCATGATATTTTGGTTTAATAAGTCATGTCCGTGAAACACCACACCTATATCTCGAGATGAGACTGCCAGGTTAGAGTACGGCCATTCGACAACGTCATCACAAACTACGCTTCCGGGCGTCTCTGGTTACTGTTTTCTCGACGCGGCCATCTCTGACCATTTCGGCACAGGAGACTGTAAATCAAACAAAATTTCAATCCTAAATACGAACCATCTTCAGCAAAAATTTAAAAAGAGATTTTTAAAAAAAATGGAAAACATTTAAAAATTCTCAACAGGAGTTTCACTCCAAAGAGAATCATTGGTCCATTATGTGAGGATGCTTTTTGAACACGTAGAGGGAAAGGCCATTCACTTGCGTCTCAATGCACTGCCTTAATTTATTACTATAAATATTTACTTGCCCAGTAGATAGAAATGATAAAGGAGCGATCTCATTAGGAAGAAGTAAGATGCCTGGAATTAACTCAGGATATATTCTTCTACTTGATTGAGAAGAAAAGGCCCTCCAAAATTTTTTTTTTACCCATTCCAATATTATTTAAAATCAAATAACGAAAAAACTTCAAAAATTTTTTATTAGAACATTTAAACAAAATTATCGCAAAGGGAAATAAAATGCCGCTAAAGGCACGAACATTATTGAACAAAACAAAATTTGTGGAGAAAACGCAGCAAAATTTTTTCAAAAAGTGCGTGTGGGAAAGTAATAAAACAGCGTATAACATCACAAACAAATAAGACATCAAAACAATCAAATACCGAAACACTAAAAATTGACGGTAAATTAACAGGACGACCCCACTTCTAGTGCGCTAGCGAATTTTAATAATTTTTTTATCGACTGTTTGGCTGGTACCCAAGAACTATCTTTCAAGTTGTGACAATCTTTGTTAGAAAATGTTAGTAGTGAGACCGGGTCTCTTCCTATGGATTCTGTTTCTCCTGTGGGGGAGGTGGAGAGTGGCAGTCGAGTCTTGAGAGACCCGTCAAGCCGGCGAAGAAGTTCCAGCGACAAATCAACGGAATGTCCGTGTGGCTGATCAAAGAGCGTTGCATTCAAGCACATTTTGACACCACTTACTAAATTGATAAATCTGTCCTTCGCCCAAGGCGTTTTCCCTTCAGCTTTGAAGACAGCAAGAGTGGTTCCGATCTTTAAAAAGGATGATCCTTGCATCGCAAGTAATTACCGTCCTGTATCCATTCTTCCTGTCATGAGCAAAATTTTCGAAAAGGTTTTCATTAGAAGGCTTGAAGGTTTTCTTGAACAGTTTGAAATTCTTAACCCTGAGCAGTACGGATTCAGGAAAAATAAATCGACGATTGATGCTGTAACAAAACTCATTGACTGTGTTGTTGATGGCTTGGAGAGGCGAGAACAAGTGCTCAGCATATTTCTCGACCTTTCAAAGGCCTTTGACTGTGTGCATCATGGGACATTGTTGCATCAGTTATGGACATGTGGTGTTCGAGGTCAGCCGCATAAATGGCTTTCGTCATACCTCAGTGGCAGAGAGCAGTGTGTGCAGATCGCGAACACCCTGTCAGGCAAAGTAAAAAATGCAGTACGGTGTTCCCCAGGGTTCAATTTTGGGGCCCATAATTTTTCTCATTTACGTCAACAGATTGAATTCATCAATTCAAAATGGAGAGGTGATTCAATATGCGGACGATACGACTCTCTGCATCAGATCAAGTACGAAACAAGATCTTGAGATCAAAGCCTTTATTGAACTAAACGCATGCATCGAGCACTTTTCAAAGATAAATCTAAAAAACTAACTATGCCAAAACTAACGTAATAAAATTTTGTCTCCGTCAACAAGAAGACGAATATAGACCAATTGTGATGGCGGATGAAGCTATCTTAGATGAAGCCGAATCCACCAAGTTTCTGGGGATGTACCTGGACAGGGGATCTGACCTGGAGCGATCACATTGACAGAGTTTGCTCAAAGGTTGCCTCAGGCACTTATGTCTTACGCAATCTAGCAAAATTCTGCTCGATTTGATGTACTGAAAACTGCCTACTTTGGCATAGTACATCCACATTTGACCTACGGTTTGAGACATATGGGGCAGCTGTTCTAAATACAAATTTGACAGAGTATTTAGAAACACAAAAGAAAGCTGTTCGAATAATTTCGAAATTAAAACCCAGAGAGTCTGTGTAAAATTGCCTTCAGGGAGCTTGGATTTCTAACCTTACCCAGCCTCTATATTCTCGACGTTACCCTGTACTGCCGATTCAAATGTTGAACTGGTTCAGGGCAGGGACGTCCATCAGTACGAGACCAGAGGCAGGAACAATTTCAGGACAGAACAGCATTAGAACGGCTATGTTCGAACACTTACCATCTCAAATGGGTGTCAGGTTAATCAATAAGCTCCCTGGAGATCTCAAACGAATTAATGAACCCAAACAATTCAAATCTCGATTAAGACACTTTTTGTTGTCAAAGGCATTTTACTCCGTTGATGAGTTTACGATGGGCCGCTGGATGAAAAATTAATATTTTATTATTATTATTCTATTTATCCTTTTCTGATATCCAAAACATGCAAAACGTGCAAAATACAATACATTGTTAGGTTCACACATTAGTATGTGGAATTAACTGTGCCTATGTTAAGATTAGGTTTTAGTTTATAAGATTTTTAAAATCCAAATGTTGAAATGACGCTTGCAATGCAATTTTGTAAATTGTTTTACTGCAAATAAAGAATTATTATTATTATTATTATAGTATTTATTATAAACAAGCTAGGTTAAGTCAAAGGACCGGCTTATTGTATTATATTGCTTATCCTTTCGATACTGTCTCATTTTAATGCTACTAAATAGCGTTATTGACGATAAATTTATTTCTGGTCACCCAGGAAACTCATTGGTTAAATTTCATTGATAGGCATTATATGAACAGGCCATATACATATTGCTTCAGGTTGCGATTAGTATTCTAACAGAGCATTTGTCAGGGTATTTATCTGACATGCAAACTTAATAAAAAGACAAGAGCAAGGTAATTATTACGTCTAAGGTTGGTGAAAACATTGTAATATTAGATGGATCCTACATAATCTTTGATGATTCAAAAAGAGTTTCCAAATTTTGAGTAGAATTAAATATATACTAATTTTATTATTTATATATGCTTTATATTTATTAAATATCGGAGATAATTATTTAGGATTTTTAATACAAAAAAATATTTAATGATGCTAAGAAATCTATTAATTGTTAAAAATGTCCTATATAAACAAAATTCTTAATTTTTTTAAATATTTATTCGTTGATACCCGTTGTAAAAATCTGTATTAAAGGGTTAGTACAAATTAGCATTGGTCTTAAAAGTTTTATGTATAGTGAATGTAGAATTCTTATCCTATCAACACATCCTAACTTTTCATAAAACTTATCTACAGTTATAATAGTGATACATTATCTCAAGTCAGCACATAGTGCACATGAAAGATTGGGCATAATTGGAGAGTTGTGGAATATCAAATCGAAAAACATGACGTAACCTCTTTATTTATATTATGTAGATCGCAACCGAGAATAGAATAAATTTACTTTTTATAATTAACCAACCTGTCAAATAAAAATAATATTTTAATGTCTAATTCTTACTCGGACTTCATTAATCATTTTTTAAATATATTTTTAAACCCTTAAACGCTGTTCATCAAGTAATTATACTGAAAATTTCAATACGTCTTAGTAAGAACTTATGCATCTACATTATTCTCTTGTTGAGTGCATATTGTCTGCGGTAGATTGCAGCACACGTGACGTAACCTAAATATCTCTAAATAAATCAACCTAATAAGGGAGGGGAGGTGTTACATGGTAGAAGGGTGACGACCTGCCCAAGGACTGGGCCTAAGTATGATGTATTGCTCTAACCTGGGTGCGCATAACAGTGTCATAGCAGCCATTGCTGTTGATTCTAGTAACAGTGGTGAATGCACGAACGACTGTTTTAAGCACAGGCAAGTCCCTATACCTGCTAAGGTTGGTTTATTAAATATTTTTAAACTTACATTTTATTTAATCTCATATACAACTTCCTTCGTTGGATTTTTAGTCTATGTATAATTATATATACCAACCGTCAGACAAAGAACCTGATTTCTTTGTCTGACGGTAGGTTAATTTTAATGTAAAGGGTTTTATGATGTTGTAGACTTTTCTCTGAATATCTGTCACCTATTTATCAACCTATTCTTACTTGTTCTTTTGTTTTCATAGTAATTTGTTTATAAATGTGATGAGCAGAAACAGTTCAAACTTACAGAAGAATAACGATATACCGTCCCGAAGCAAAATAAAAACCAAACAGCAGTTGCTGTACAAAATACTCATTTAAATATCAAATTAACAGCTATCTGTTCTAAATAAGAATATGTCCACCTCATTAACTGAAATTTTAAACAATTGTCTATGGATTATATATTTTAGTATTTCTTTTGAATGTAATAGATGATTTTCAGTATTTTGGAATTTTCCCAATTGATTGTTTTGTTGTTAAAAGTGTTAATTTTTTATGTGGTTACAAAATAGTTTTCACATTAATTAGATGCTTATGTTTCTTATATATATATTATATATATATATATATATATATATATTAGAATAATAGATTATTCCAACATAAAAGATAGCCCTATAATGTGGAGTTCATAACATTATATATATATATATATATATATATATATATATATATATATATATATATATATATATATATATATATATATATATTTTGTAGTCACAAATTCCGGTGGATTCTACACACACTTTATTGGACGCATTTTCTTCAGAGACCATACAAACTATGAATCGTTTTGCAACGGAATAAGATTATCAAAAGGAAATATTCGTTGATCAGGAGGAATTGGAATGATGAAACTGTATTAAAATAAGTGGTAATTATAATTTCTCACATTTTGAATGTAATTTATTCAAAACGTACGGACTCATCAAAACATAATATCACTTATTAAATCGTTTGGTAATCAAGCATTTTACACACACTAAAAATTAGGAAACAAAAACAGATAGTTTTTTTTTAAATTGTAGGGATTCAATATGTTCTAGGAGGAGACTGTCTTTATCTGTGGTAAAAATTAAAGTTAATTGTTTAGGTTGTATCGAAAGATTTCTAGGCTTGAACTTTTATCGTTTCTAGTAATTAAACATAAAATCCTGTTGAACTAAAATGTATTTAACTAAAGAATAGCTTTGCCAATTCATGGGAGATATTTTTTTAGAACATATTAAGCCACTGACTAAGTGGGTGTAGTGGTGTATGTAGCTAATGGTCCTGCAGGGATCTTACATATTAGCTCATATTTTTCGCCTCTTCTCTCTCAGTATTGTTCTATACGCTAATCCTAGAGAAAACCCTCTTTAATACCGCATGTCTTATATTACACAGTACTGAAAAAGTAATTATTATTTAGTTACTTCTGTTGCAATAAATGGTGAATAAAATACCGGTTAGTATTATAAGTTAAGCTAAAAATACTTCTCAGATTGAAACATTGGTAAAAATCTGAAAATATTTTTTACAATTTCATTCACCCTTGCTTTATACTACACCTCATTACAATTTCCACTTTTATTTAATTTGTTAAATACGTTGCTATTTAAAAATACACAATAATTGTGTTTTGTATTTGAAATATTATAGGTCTTCTTGTATGTTAATAATCATGCCCAGTTACTTTCATAAAAGCAGTTTTCTAAAATATCATGCCAGGAAATTTTACGCTTTTATTTCTTTGTTAATACGTTGCTATTTAAAAAAAACACAATTATTTTGTTTGTTTGTATTTGAAATATTATAGGTCTTCTTGTATGTTAATAATCATGCCAGTTTACTTTCATAAAAGCAGTTTCTAAAATATCATGCCAGGATAACTACATAGCTGCAGTAGACATTGCCTTCCAAGACAATTTCACTATCTATATCTAAGTCAAAGTTGTATCCAGGATAAATCTCAAAATCATATACGCGTACTATACTACATTTAGTTTAAGTAGGCAACGAGTTAGACATTTTTTCCATTAACTCGTGCTTTATCTTTACTTATTGACGATAGTGAGCTTCCTGTGTATTGTAATACCGAGTGCTGAGTATTATTTGTTATAGGAGCAAGGAATGGGAATCTTACATGCTTAGTTATAGCCATGTTTACATTTTTCACGCCAGGCACAGATGTCGATCCCTCTTCACTGGCAGATCTATCATTACTTCCCCCTTTGGGAGAACCATCCAAGAATAGTTCTTCCCTTTTACACAATACTTCGGTGCATGTCGTATTTTATTACAAAATATCACCTTATCTCCAATTTGTTTAAAATTTGTTGAGGTTATGTGGACAAACTGCTTTTGGGGTAATGGTTACCTGAGACCGATGCATGTTTTCATTACTTGTAAAGGCTACTAGAAACTAGAACTCTGCGGCTGGCGTTTAGCTTGGAATGTATTCTCCCCATAACTTACATTCTGTTCATAAATAAACGGATTCTCCAGGTCAGATAAGATCCTTGGTTTTGTACAGAATACAAGTCTAATTGTCACTTTCGGGCATAATACCAATTTAATACATTGGCTTCTCCTTGGAATTCGGCACAACAAGAAGAATTCTTATCCTGTCAACATCCAAATCTTTCATCAAACTTATCTACAGTTATAATACTTATACAATCTCTCAAGTCAGCACATAGTGCACTTGAAATATTTGGACATAGTTGGAGAAGTTGTGGAATATCAAATCGAAAAACATGATGTAACGTCTTTATTTATATTATTTAGATCGCAACCGAGAATTGATTAAATTTTCATTTTTTATTAACCGACCTGTCAAATAAAAATAATATTTTTCATGTCTAATTCTACTCGGACTCCAATAATCATTTTTTAAATATATTTTTGAACCTTTAGGCAGGCAGGCAGGCTGCGGGTAGGCCGGGACTCTTTTCCCTTCTGTGGTAGCTTCTCTGCAACAAGCAGATTGGCTACTGGTCGTCAGTACGTCCAGCCCCAAGAGGGGCTATTTTTGCGTTGGGTCGTGGGGAATTGTTGGGTGTGTGGTTTTAATATTTAGGTAGGAGTAAAGTGGTGTGGTAGTTTAGGTAGTGGAGTTAAGTGGAGAGTCGTTATAGTGTAGTTTATTTAATCTTCTAGGGTGGGTCGTCTAAAATTACTTTTAGCTGTGGGATTTTCCACGGTTGGACGGCTTCCCTGGTTGCCCACTCACGGATGTGATCCCACTTGGATTCAGCTGCTGCTGCATACATGGCTCTCGCCTGGCCAGTAATGAAGTCATGCAGGCTGGGTAGTCCTGCAGACCGTAGGACGACCGTGTTTCTGACGAACCATGGTGTTCGTCAGTTGGCGGAGTGTCCTGTTCTGGAAGGCTTCTAGTGCCTTCCTGGTCGTCTTGGAGATGTGTGGATACCAGGCATGAGCCGCGTATGTCACGATGGGGCGGACTATCGTTTTGTAGAGCAGCAGCTTCGTGTTGATGGGAAAGTCCGGAGTGAGGTCTCAGTAGAGCTGAACAGCCCTTGACGGGCGGCCATTCCAAGGCGGATCCTCCCTTTGGCGGCAAGTCCAGTCGTTTAGAGTCCTGTTGAGGAAGACTCCCAAGTATTTAATAGACTTGGTCCACCTTAGTTGGTCCCCCTGCAGGTGAATCTTCTGGGCCGGATACTGCGGGTTTTTGGTGAAGCAGATAGCCTCGGTCTTCTGAGTGTTGATCGTGATCTTCCACTTCCTGAGCCAGGGGTCCAGATGTTCCATTTGCCTTCTCATGTAGGCACATGATTGGCGGACGTTGGCTGATTTACTGTAGAACAGTGCGTCGTCAGCGTAGAGGGCGAGAGACATCCTGGGAATGACTGGGATGTCATTTTTGTACCACAGGTACAGCACTGGGCCCAGTACAGATCCCTGTGGCACGCCCGCGGTGATGGTCCGAGACGACGACGCGGCCTGTTCCACTGAGACAGAGAAAGTTCTATCAGCTAGGTAAGATGGAGAAGTCGGAACAAACTGCGAGGAATTGGACTGTGGGCCAACTTATACAGGAGCCCTTGATGCCAGACGCGGTCGAAGGCCTTGCTGACATCCAGGGAGACTGCGGTGGTGACCAGTCCTTGGTTATGGGAGTCAGTGAGGTCTGAGAACACTCTAGTCAGTTGGAGGGTGGTGGAGTGACCCCGACGGAAGCCGTATTGCTCTTTGCGGATTTCAATGTGGAAGTCCTCGGGGAAGCGGGCCAGAATGAGTCGCTCTAGGATTTTCGACAAGGAAGGTAGGAGGGAGATTGGGCGGTAGCTGTCGGGTAGGGTGAGTTTTTTAAGAGGCTTCGGGAGTAGCATAAGCTTTGCCTACTTCCAGGGTTTGGGAAAGTGTTTTAGTCGGAGGCAGGAGTTTGAAGAGGGAGGTTATCCATTTCACGACCCATTCTGGCAGTCTTCTGAGGGCTGGGGTGCCCAGTCGGTCTGCTCCCGGGGCCTTCTTCGGGCGAAGTCTAGCGAGGGCGCCGGCGACTTCAGCTTCCGTGATGGTGGGCAGTTCGTCCGGTTCTGGCAAGTCGTCTTGGTCGGTGGCTTCCAGGAAGCCCTCCACTGTACTTGAGTGTTCTGAGTCGTCAATATCGTGGTTGGGAGAGAACTAAACCTCCATGGTGTCGGCGAAGACTTCGGCCTTCTCCTCGGCTGTGTAAACCAGGCCGCTCTGTCCTTGGATGGGACAGACAGTCCTCTTATCGCCTCTGAGGGTAACAAAAATTTTATATGGGGTAAGCACTATATTAATATTACTTAAATTGCAACCGAGAATAGAATAAATTGACTTTAAATATCAACCGCTTTGTTACATAAAATACAATTTTCTTGTTTAAATTTACTCGCACTTCAATAATACTTAAAAATTATATAATCTGAAATATTAAACGATATAACCAAGTAATTGTACTGTAAAATTCACCACGTCTCAGTGAGAATTTACATATCTACATTATTCTCTTGTTGAGGAAGTGCATATTGTCTGCAATAGATTGCAGCACACGTGACGTAATCTAAATATCTCAAATAACCCACCTAATAAGGGAGGGGAAGACTACATTTTAGAAAGGTGACGACCTGCCCACGGACTGACGCTAGTACTATGCAATGCTCTAACCTGGGTGCGTATAACAGTGTCACTGCAGCCATTGTTGTCTAGTTGGTTCTAGTAACAGTGATGAATGCACGGCTACTGCTTTAAGCACAGGCAGTCCCAATCCCTGCCAAGGTTGGTCATTAGATGTTTTTAAAGTAACGTTTTTAATAGATCTCATATACATTTCCTTCCTTACATATTTTCAGAGGTTAGTAGGCACCTAGTTTCACTGCAAGAGTTGGGTGAAAAAAAACATAAGTGGAGTATTTGCATGACAGTGTCCTAGGAGGATCCTTGCATACCTTTCTTATTTGTATGTAGATTATTGATTCCTTACATATTACTGATAATGTATGAAAAATTATATAATGTATATCTTGCGAGTGTCGAGAGTGTCCTTATAAAAAACACTAGAGAAGTGGTACAAGGTACCTACAATCAAATGCGCCGAAGAGTATTGCCAGCATTGGTTATAGGTAGCAGTATTTAAAGTTGGAAATGTCGTAGGCACGATTTTCCGGCAAAATCCGCCAGATCTCTGAACAATTGATAAACGGCTCAGCGTAAAAACATTAACGCAGAGCGTTGTAATCATGTTCGACAAGTACTCGCTAACAGTATTACCAGATAGTAATACGTTTCAACTTACAAGCTAGATGCGATCCAAAATTGTCTAGTAAGGTTTTAAAACGCAGGGTGCGTGTTCAAAAGTGAGCATGTTGTCTCTTCTGCTTCAGAACTCGACTAGCTCAGCAGTGCAGTTTTGGCATTGTAGCTTCTCAGCACATTGGTAACTACGACTGTCGTTTTCCTCGACACTGTTGTATCAGCAGCGATTGGCAGTGGGAGTTGGAAACATAACTATCTATCATTTTAGCATTTTATATTTGGTTTTTTTTGACGATTTTAATCTCAAAAGCCGTTAAAAGGAGTAATTTTATCACTTGTAAATCATAATTAAAATTAAAGATGGTATTGATTTTCATGTGGTATTTTTAAAAAGAGATTAGTACTAGTTTATTACGTCATTTATTTAAAAACATGATGAGTTATAAACTATTGAGATCACAAGAGTCTTTTTATCAGTCGTAGTTACTTATAACGATGCCAAATACGTTTTTATATATAACTTATGAAAAAATACAGTAATTGATAGGCTCATTCTTAATTTCCCACATAAGAAGGAGATAGGCTTTTGACAAACCCACACCTCTTCAACTGTATAATAGTATTCCTCCAAAGGTTATTGGAGAGAAGTTAAAAATACCAAATACCAAAGAGTCTTATTGGTTACGTTAGTGGCTTCTAGACCATGATATGTCTATATTTTCTATAAACGAAATTGCTGTATAAATCATATTAAGTGTGATGATAAAAACACATAATTAATCTTGAATTAAAGATTTACATTACACTTCCCTCCAACCATCCTCTAACTTTAAGCGTGTGAAGGTTTTCTGCATAATAAAGTAGGTAATGTATATTATATTAAGCCGTATAACATTGAGTAAAATTATAAAATTATCATCAATGGTTTTTGGACCTTTTGTATATATTTACTCACTCTATATGTATCGAAACACATTGGGACAGTCTTACAAACTATTCCTATTCAGTGTCTGATTTTTCAACTAATGTATAACTAGACGAGGAATATATTTAGTAACACTATCCTGTTGGCAGAAATAATTGGCCACACTACTGGCAAAACAAAAAAACTATTAAACTTTTACAATATAATATTATAATTCAAACTTTAAATAGAGGAATTTAAGTTAGGCTGACTTAAAGTGTTTGTGGTAATTATTAGCTGTTCTTAAATTTAGAATGTGAATTATTACAGACGTACGGACCTATCTAAAATTAATCTCATAAACAGCAGTTAAGCCGTTTATACACAAGTATTTTAGCCATGGCATAGAATATATCATGGAGAGGTATTTTTAGAATCTTATATAGATTAAAATATTCTAAGAGGGGCCTGTCCTTATCTATTGTAAAATTTATCTATGGTAAAAATTAAATTATTTCAGTTGTTGGATCGAACGGTTACTGGACTTAAATATGAGCATTGATTAAAAAGTATAAAACCACATTTAACTAAAATGTTAATTAAGAGAACTATAGCTTAGCCTATCATTAGGGGATATTACGAGAACAAATCAAGCTACAGACGTAAACTGCGTGTTACTGAAAGGATATAGCTCGTTTTATCCTTATATAAGCCTGTTACGTGACGCGAGATTTATTTAACACATCTATTCAAAATAAAAATAAATGTCATCAGATAGTGACAACAGCTTTGAAAACAATATTTAATCTAGTCAAAACGTAAAAAATTTTAAATTTATGTCTCAAAACATGATTCTGATATTCTCCAGCTACATGATTGTGTAAATCAAAATCCACAAGGCTTTTAATAATACGTCAAGATGGAGACATTATAGTCCTGCTCGCAGTTATTATTACGTCTCAAGCCTTACCGATTTGAAAAATTCCATCAGCGCCTCGTGAAGAGCGTACAGTGAACGCTGTACATTACTAATAAGTTCAAATAAAAACACGTTTAGAGTTTTAAAACTACTGAAAGATAGTTACTGTCGTCATTATTTTAGGTTGATCAAAATTTAACATAGTTTAAATAGCAAGTAAAAAAACTAAATTGGTTAGAATTCAAGGTTCTTATTGAGATTGCTTGCTTTCCGTGTGTTATTCATAAAAAGCGATTTGAGTTTAAACTCAGTGTTACAATGTTAAACCTACTAGGTGTAGACCTATTTGTGCTTCTGAAAGCTATCTAAACAAAATTATTTCCTAAGAATTGGCTATCTAAAATAAAAGTTAGTACATAATAATAATAAAACTTTCAAAGTTTTGAAAAATATGAAACTGTATTTATTACTTTAAATAAGATACTTTAATACGATTATTTTAAAAATAATTAATTTTGAGGGGGTAGACAGTTCTAATAAGTTAGATTTAGTATTTACCACAATATTTATGGTGTATTTTAATTATAATAAAATACATATAGACTTTAAATTATTTATTGGGCAAACGAATGTAATGAAGTAATAATCAATTAATGCATTGCATTATTATAATGTTTCTACAGAAACTAATACTATATGAATATTTTTATTTGATTGTGTTTTTAATTGCACTTGATCAATTTTTTAATAGGTCGGTACAACGTTTAGCAGAGGTCTTAAAGTTTTATTTTGGTGATCGAGAAATCAATACGGTAACAAAACAACGTCAAACCTATCTTATATTTAATATTGATATCTCTCAATCAGCACTTTGTGCTGTTAAGAGATTGTGAAGAAGATACATCAATGCGGGTTAACTTGGAAAACATAATAATGGCGAAACGTTTATACATATAGTATTTAAATTTCAACTGATAATCAAGAACGTTTTATTTCTTTCCCATCGGATTCGCTTTACTCAAGTATTGTTTTCCTGCCTAAACCTGCTCAGACTATTTTTAACGATAAAAAATATTTTATCTCAATATAAAAGACGCTGTTTTTAAAGTATTCATACTATAAAGTTCAGTTAATCATAGTGAGAATTTACGGATTTACAATACTCTATTGTCGAATATATTGATATCGTCTGAGGTAGATAGCAGCACACGTCACGTAAACCAAGATATCCCAATTAACCCACCTAATAGGGGAGGGGATTATTACATGGTAGAAGGGTGACGACCTGCCCAAGGACTGGCCCTAGTACCATGGAATGCTCTAACCTGGGTGCGCATAGCAGTTTCACTGCTGCCATTGCTGTTGGTTCTAGTAACAGTGATGAATGCACGGCTACTGTTTTAAGCACAGGCAGTCCCAATCCCTGCCAAGGTTGGTCATTTTAAAATAATTTTTAAATTAAAATCTTAATATATCGTTTTGAAATTTCCTTCACGATTTAGACTTCTGAAGATTTTCTTAAAATGTTTACTAATCATATTGTTGCAAGGTAACATGCCAAACACTAATGGGGGTGGTCCACATAATCTTTACAAAATTTGTTAATTATTATTTGCTGAGCTATAAAAATATATTCTTATACTACATGCAAATTAGTTAACAATTAGGACTAAAGGGTTAATACAGTTTTAGTAATCCCGACATGACAGCTAGATAGTCCCTTGGCTTGGCCACTACTTTATTCTTAACAACTATTTACTGTGACGGTTACAAACTCTAATTCTCTAAAAATTAATGAAATTCAATTGTAATCTTAGTTTGATTTTTTTATGAAATTCCTGCATACCTAATTTTGCAACTGTTGCAACTAGCAATAATTTCATTTATAGTCACAACTTTCTGTATTTCTGGTATATATTAATATACACTTTTACAAAATGAGTGGAAAATGCAACCTATACATTTATTTTAAATAAGATTCTCACACACCACGTCCAGTCAGATGAAATGCCTTTCTCCCTTTATCGCAGAAAAGAAATTTTAATTAAAAACTCATATAGTTTTTGGATTCCATTAAAATCTGAATGCTTCAATTATCAAAATAAATAAGTATGAGAATTAGAATTGCTGATTGTGAGCTAATTTGCGTTTCTGTTCTTTACTATAGAAATATTTAAATTCGGGCCTGGCCCTTAAAACACTATGATCTAAGGAATACAAGTTACCTTTAAGTAAATTATAGTTACTTGTATCAGGTAAATGTCCAAAATTTGGTGCGAATATTTGCATTAATCACTGTGAAGGAGGTTGGCGTTTTTTACAACGCAAGTCCTTTCTTATTGTCTAAAAGGTATATCTTAGTGTTTTTTTTTTTTTTACTATTTAAAAAGAGTGTGGATTCCAACCCTCTAAACTTGATGTTATATCTTTGTAACATGCCATATTGTGGTTACAAATGTTCGAAAACCTGATATATTTTGAAGAGCACTTATAGAGACCGCAGTGTGTGAAAATACATTTTGTACGCATCAGTGGTGTTTAGCGTGCAAGTTTGGTGTCGACTCTCTAACTGTCTATAATTACATTTTTCTTATAACATTGGGTACCAATCCACATCAACTCCTGTCTGCTATTTTTATTGATTAAATGTATTATTATATAACTTTGTAAAGTAGTGATAGGCGTTTTAAGGCATTCAGTATTTACTAACCAATCATATTTATTTTTTATAGAGTGGATACTATTTAAAAAAAATATAAGGCTAACTTCAAGACATAAATAGCATATGTAGGACCAAATATGCAAACCTGCTAACATGTAAACTATAGGAATTGCAAGAAAATAAACTGAGCATAAATTCTAACAATAACGAAACACCTAAAGTCTACATGGACACCCAGGGGCTATTTTATATCAAAGGTCTGATGGCGCTACTTGTAAAACTAACAACTATTGGTGTGAATTTTGCCATTCTCTGACTTTAAAATACTTTCTCTCGTTTTCTTTTGACATAAAGTTCCGAAAATAAGTGTATACAGTGTAACTGAATTGAACTAATGACGCATAGTTATATATTTGAATACATACGTAAAGCCTGAAATAAGAACCAGTTAAATTTATATTTTTCAAGATCAAAATTTAAAGTCAAATTTTTAAGAACATATTCAGGCATTAAAATAAAATAAGTAGACTAATGTGAAATCAAATTTTGCTGAACATTGAATTACATCAATACATTCTTACAAAGAACTTGAATATAACTTTAAAAAATAAATTCTATAGGAATGTTACAGTGTTATAAATAAATTCCTAAAAATGAAATTAATATTCAATTACATTCTATTATAATCAAAACTAAAAGAAGAGTCTACATAAAGTGTGTGAGTATATTATATTGTTATCTAATTATTTTAATTTTATATTTGAGGTAATATTAATATAATTACTATCTAAAATTATAACTTCCAAAGACTAATTGGATGATATATCTGATAATCTGAAGGATTACTTCCTGAAACACAGTCAGGATTTAGGCAGGGTTTTAGCACTTGCTCAGCACTTCTCAATGTCATTGATGAAATTATTTCAGCTAAAGATAAGGGCCTAGAGAGTGTGATTACTTCCCTTGACTTCTCCCAAGCCTTTGACTCGGTGAATTTTGATTTGTTGCTAGCAAAGCTAAGATTTTACCAGTTTGATGATATCTCAGTTAGATGGTTTTCATCTTATTTGTCTGGGCGTACGCAACGTACAAAGGTAAACGGGAAGTTATCGACAGCACTTCCTAGGTTTGTCGTTGTTCCTCAAGGCAGTTGCTTAGGACCGATGCTCTTTCTTATATACACAGCAGATTTGAAAGATCACTTAAGTCACTGTTCTTTGCATTCCTACGCGGATGATTCACAGCTATTGATTTCTTTTTAAACCCTCAGAAACGGCTGAGGCAGTCCGTCATGTCAATACTGATTTAGTGAGTGTAAAGAAATGGTTCAGACGATCATGGTTTGCTATTGAATTCTAATAAATGTTCTGTGATGCTTGTAGACCGGTTTATCTTCGAGTAGTCAGTAAGTGAATAGCTGCGCTGAACGGTGTATATTTGTGGACGGTAAGCCTTTGATGGCAAGTAATAGTCTAAAGATTCTTGGTGTTACTATTGACCCCCAACTCGATTTTTCCAATCATGTCAAAGCTACATGTAAAACAGTGACAATGAGATTAAAGGCCCTTTACAGATTAAGCACAATGTTGCCAGAATCTTCCAAGCTGGAAATTGTTCGGTCAACGATATTTCCTGCTATACATTATGCTCTTCCAGCTTTTGCTTGTTGTCTGACTCAGGAAAATTTGATGATACTTACTCGTCTGCAGAACAGAGCACTGAGATTCGTTTACAATCTGAAAAAATTCGACCACATCAGCGAGTACAGATTAAATGCTAAGGTGTTGTCTATCATGGGTGTCTCCAACTTGCAAACCGTCAATCTGGTCCACAAAATTCTTCAGACGGGAAAACCTGAATACCTCAGGAATAAGCTGGTATTCAGGCAAGAAATGAATGTGCGTAGTACCCGTCAGAACAGCCTATTGCATCTACCAAAGCAAAAGCTGGAAACAGGGAAAAAGGGTTTTAGTTACTTTGGACCAAAGAAATACAATGCTTTGCCACCCACTTTAAAAAGTTTATAGCTGTAAGAAATTTAAGGGGAGTGTGAAGGTGGTGTTTGCCTGACCCATGCATATGCATCAGGTTAGTTTATTTTTTATAGTTTAGTGTTTTACGTTTATTTTATGGTTTACGTTATTGTTCTCCATATGTTCTATATGTCTGACAAGAGTTTTCTTGAAAAGCAGTTTTTGTACTGATGGACGCTTGCTAAATAAAGGCCTTATTTATTTATTTAATTTGTTTTATTTAAAAATATTGATAGTATGCCTATTGAGTTGACATACCTTAGCTTTTGTAAATATGTTATTGAAGAACAATATGTCAAACGGCCAACCATTTTAGTAATTTACAATTTCTTGCTAGTCTTATTTTTATATTTTTTGCCTGAATATGTTCTTAACATCTTGGTTTGACATTAAAACCATACAATACAGATCATAGGTTTAACATTTTCCACTAATATAAAACCTATTATTGAAAAATATTGTATTGAAAAATAATGAATAGAATGAGATTGAACAGTGTTTTCCATTAAAAGGAAACCAAAAAATCCCAACCTGTCTTGAAGAAAACTACGAGAAATTATAATTTTGTTACGTTGCTCAGGCTTATCATAATACGTTGAAAACAAAAATACTTTTGGGCTATATTTAATACCAAGTATCTCATGCAGTAAAATTTAAGGTTCTATTAATAATGAATCAAATTATCTCCTTTAAAAATTAAATGTCACAAATTATATGAATCATTTTAGTATTAATCCTTGTTATTATTTGTGATGAAAGATATAAAGTGGTGAACTACTAGGGAATCATTTTTCCGTAAATTTAGTTTAGGTTTCTTTTATATACTAATATTTATATAAATTATGTTAACTAAACGAATGCAATATTGCAAGAGTATTTTCTTTCTAAATAATATTTTCCGTCCTCATTGGGTATTGGCCTGTTCGAGGATCCCATCAAATAAATTAAGATGGAGGGTAGCGCACTGCAAATTTGATGGTTTTGATAGAGAGTGCTATGGTCACAGAACAGCAGTCATTTCTGCTAAATTTGACTCAGATCCAAAATCTGGCCCTTGCATCGACTTTCCCTATGGACGAATAGACGAACTGCTTGTAAGACCAGACACAAAGTGATCATTTATCTGGAGAGTAGTCACAAATGTATGTGGCTTTAAATCTATTATAAGCATAGTATTATCATTGCGGCTCGCACACTACTTCTTCATCCGGCAAGAAATGCGAAGGGACCTTTCTACGTGTGAATATCGTAATTGCTACCTTTGTTTTTCTGATCTAGTTTATGATCATTTTATAGTGCAAGTCCTTTTATAACTGTCTACTAACGTGATATTTAAGTTATTGATGTTTACTATGTAATGTTAAATGTGAAGCTTTATTTTAAACAGAAATTGCATATTTCAGGAATTGTAAAATAAAATGATTTTATGTTTTATGTTTTCCTAATTCAACTCATCCAATCTATGAAATATAATATTTTTTTTAATTGGAATCCATTCTATTTACCAAGTTATTCAATATATCGGCAACCAAAATTGGGTCCTTGATAGTATTTTCCTCTACAGTCAGTTCTATAGGATTCACAGCCCTTGCATTTTTGATTTCTTTGTTAATACCCCAAGCTCATAAATAGACTTTTTTTCAAGTCTTATAATCATTTGTAACATAAAACTCGAAACTAATTTTCCAGTTTTAATACAACTACTCCGATTTATTTTTCTGACTGGGCTCGCAATGTACAGGTAGTACAATAATATTTTATTAAACGCCTCAAACATTACAATAACTCCGAAACCATTGCCGAAACAGTCCCAAGTCTCGTCCTTTAATAATGCGCATAACTCGGAAATATTCTCGGGTCAAGTAAAACTCGGCTAGTAGCAGTCTGAGGCGGGAGAGTGACAGGCGCACATTCAGGCAGAGTAACGAACTGTGCGTCAAGGTCGGAGACAGCCGTGACAATCAATGATACATCCTCAGACGGAATGTTAGTGACAGGCGCACATTTATTCAGTGTAACCAGCTGTGCGTCAAGGTCGGAGACAGCCGTGACTATCAATGATACATCCTCAGACGGAATGTTAGTGACAGGCGCACATTCAGTCAGAGTAACCAGCTGTGCGTCTAGGTCGGATACAGCCTTGACAATCAATGATACATCCTCAGACGGAATGTTAGTGACAACGTTGTCAGTCGTGGTGGCAGTGGTAGCTGCCACACTTGTTGGCGAGTTTACAGTTCAGTGGAATTTGTACTTTTTCAACCGATCACTTAGTCTTCTTTTTTAGAATGTTACATTAAGTAAATATGTAGATTATTTCATATTCAATACCAAAGAGTATTATACTTTGTGTAAAGAAATCTGGAGTCAAACTGGTATATCACTGCTTGCCCACCATCTTTTTGTTATTAACTATTTACTGTGTGCGCAGGGTACAATTCCAGGTGTGCTGTAAAAATTTGAACATACGATAATAATCGAATGTTTCGTACACATTTTTTATTTCTTGAATACATACAAACATTGATAATGGGTAATATGAATATATTATTTCACCCTTTAACAATTTATAAAAACATTGTGATAAAAGGTACTATATTAACATAAATATATAATCGCACAAGGCTAAGCTAATGACATGGACGCAGTCAGTCATAAAATTATGTCATGCTTGATTACAATCTGAATTCTTAATAATTAAAATATATAAATAGGTAACATGTAGGCTAATCTGCGTTACTGTTCTTATAGAAATATAAAAATTTGTTCCATTTCTTAAAAAAAGTAATCTAAGGAATACTTAATAAAATTAATTCATGGTCAATATCCGGAATGGTGTAAACTATTTGTAATAATGACTAGAAAAGTAAACTTAGTGTTTTACAGTAATAGTCTTTTCGTATTTTCAAATCAAAGTATAATAACCAATCCTGAAAAGTTACGTTTTATTTTTGGAAATTTACCAAATATACTAAAACCCTTTCGAATTCGTATTGATTCAGCAATGTATGAATATAAGTTTTGCAAACACTGGTCGTACACGTTCGTCATTGGCTGTATCAGAAGTTCCATATTCCGCATGGTGTTGGGGCCATTTTACAGCAAATGGTGACAACCTCTCTTATTATGGATTAATGTCTTGCATAATAGGTTATTAATGTTCTGTGAGTACCTCTTTAGACATTGATAATTTCCTAACTAGCGATACTAGAATTTAGTAATAAGTACCATTTCAAGAAAATATAGGTCTAACTTAAGGAAAACTATATCACTTTGGATCAATTCTTCCTCACTATTGTACTAGAAGAAAATAGAACGTGAAGTCTATCAATAACAAATAAAGTCTATATTGAAACGCAGGGGCTATTTCAGATAAAAAAGAGAACGTATCTGTAAAAAAATATGTTGTTAAGGCTACCATTTCTTTGTCTAAAATAATTTCTTTCGTTGTATGTGTCGACGGTGAGTTCCGAAAATTGAAATTGTGTGCGTTAAGCCTAGAACAAACATTCAGTGATAATTATTGCAATTGATTTTAAAGGGTTCGCAGACTTTGAACTGAGTGAAGCTCTTTAATATCGTTCCGCCACCAACGAAACTATGTTAAAGTATTAAGCACGTTTTCTGAATGACAATTGTGTAACTGATCTTCCTTTATTATTTTGTTTGTCATGGAAAAACTCTATGAAGAACATTGTATTACAATCCACACATCGTGATATCAGAGGAAGTGTGATGTAAACATAACCGTTATGACTAGATTTTATTTCTATTAAAATATTTACCTACCCTATTTAACAGCTTCTTTTACCTTTCTCCCAAAGTTTCACCCTTTCTCTTGCAGTATGGTTTGATGCTAAAGTGATCCTTCATCCTTACTCCTAAGGTACAATAATGACGTCAAAATCTAAAATCCAAAAATTCTCCAAGAAAATAAATAAGGTTCAAAAATTCAAATTTTGTTTATCTATAAAAAAATCACTGAAACCATTAAACTTGAAGTGTGCAAAATAGTTATAAAAATAAACTGTTTACGGTTATTATTAGGATGTAAACTAGTTTTGTATAGGGGCAAATTTTTAACATTAAAAACCTGATCTTATATCTTATTGCATGTACTTTCTTGGCAAAGTAGAGATTAAAGAAATACGACCATGTAAATAGCACATAATTATGAATTTAGGCATTCAATTAGGAAAAGCGAAATTGAGGCTACTTCATTAACGTTTAAACAATAACACTTCGCACTGGGTTTTCCTCAGCACAGCAGGTTTCTAAAGAACTTTAGCGCAAGTCGTTTACACTTACCTCTCGAAAGCGCTGACAATGACAATCAGTCATCACTTATTCGTGACTAAGCTTCTATCTTGATACTGGAAGGAACTTATGAAAATATTGCTCATGATCGATTATATTTGTTGTTAGTCTATTGCCTTGCTGACCGAACAGCCAGACCCATAGACAACGGACAACACAGAAGTCTCACTGGAACATTGTCCGTAGTGCGATCCGAAGGCTTGGCCTAAGAAACTAAAACTGACGGACATAGATTCACGCACCACTAGCAATTTCATAGACCTAGTATATACCTCCCGATAAACCTTGGTTTGATCCTAAATTTTCATTATCACTGTTGTTAACCTTCCTTAGGTGCCGAAAACACCCATTTTTAGAGACTGAACACTTAATCGATGAGCCGAGACCCAATTTGCATTATATAAGCAAACACTTGGGTTTCCTTGAAATTTATATTCGAATTCGATAAAACTGTACGTAACAATATATGTTGAAGCTACTCGTAATTAGAGAACTTAAAAAATAATCAATTGCTCTCTAATAGAAGTTTTGGTTTAGCATCTGTTGACTGAAGATTGCTTTCCATAGCAATCCCGATATATTTTAAGACGTTAATTGTGTAAGCATATCTTTTCACAGTAATAATATAGTTCCTTGGTATAAATTAACAAGTCAAGTGGCATGTTATGCATTCTAAACCTCAAAATCCAACCAGTTAGGCTAAGCTAATGAGAACAAACCCGCTCAACTATTCAAACTGGCGACTGCTGATTATTAACAGTTTCGGTTTACCATCTGTTGACAATTTTCGAAAGGGTGGGAACCGGTTGACTTTGACGTTAGTTAGACCCAGCCGTGCATGCCTAAGAACTGAGATAGCCTTTAAATTTATAGCTAAAATGCAAATATCATTTAACGAAAGAAAGCAATATAGCTTTTTTATGGTAAATAATAGTAAAGTCAATTTCCATTATTCTGTAATGCTTTCCAGTTGACTTTGACAGTTGATTTAATAAAAGAAAATAAATATTTTAAATGCAAAAAACTTAATCTTATCCTAAGGGATTTAATCGTAATATACATTAAGTAATCAATAACTACCTGCCATTTAACCAATTATTAATTTTCCGTTACTAAACAACCCAGATACATATGTTTTTGCAATGCCTAATATCTTGAATACTATTTGATACACGTTTGGTCATTACGACCTTTCATTAAAATTATACCATGATGGCATAAAAGTAATGGTCTTTTTTACCATTCAAAAAAACTGTTTTATAAAAAATATACTATTAGGAAAGTTTACTAAAACATCTCGTTATTTTTATATCGTTATAAGAGAATCTCCAAATTCTTACTGGTTTTTAAATAATGTGTTTTAAGGCGTTTTTAACTTAATTTTAGGCTATGATACACGATTTTTCACATAAAAAAGTAAACACTTAAATAAGTTGAATAAGTTTTTATGAATACAAAGTAGGACTTAACCAGAACACTTATAATAATTCAGTAACTTATATTAAGTTTTGATATAAGAGACGGAGCTAGTTCATAATTTCCCTAAATATTTCCTGAGGGAAATCTTAGAGCTAATCTCCTGTAAGGACGATGAGTAGGTATATGATGTGGTCTAGACTTGCGTCTCTCTGCTACTCGTTGGAGCTCTAGAATGCTGACCATTTGAACTTCTTCATCCAGTTGTTGGAATATTTGAAGTAAATTTCTTAGAAGAGGTTGGTAAGTTTAAGTCATCCTAAGCTATATACTCATAAGAAAACTCAACTAAGTTCGTCAATGATCTTTTTTTAAATTTTTGTAAATACGTGTCGCACTTTTAAAAATTTTAAGTAATATGAAATTGAAATTAGTTCATTTTTGTAATCTTTATCATCCACAACAACAGTGCTAGCATACTTTACTGTAGTCTGGCCACTGGGTAATCACTAGTCTTGAACCCTTGACTATTCCGTTGAGCAAGTTCCACTATAGATCCACTTTAATCCAGAGGTGAGGTTTCACTCTCAGAGCACTCTTATCCAGGTTATAGTTCCACAGACAGCAGAAGTAAAGTTAGTGAAAATGGTTCTCATATACATTTCCTTCGTTACATATTTTCTGTCTGTATTTAAACCACTAAAAATATTATCTAAGCATTAGTTTAATAATTTACTCATTATGTTTTGATTATTAATTTGAAATCATGTTTCAGCATGCTATATTTCTTATCCTCAATGCGAGATGACACAGTACTGTAAGTATTTGAGACATTTAGATGTAAATATAATGCCATTCTGAAACTACAGTTTTAGTCAAATCTCAAGACTCTTTTGTAAGGTATTATAAATAAACCATTCTACTGATTGATGTTATACTTGTGATTCGAGAGTTTTGTTCTGATTATTTTCAGGTGGCTTCGGTCCTGCGTTGGCTTGACGTCCCCTCTTTGACATTATCACGTAACACGTCTCCACGTGTGTTGCAAAACACACAAAGTATGAATGATGATTGAATGGAAAAGTGTGATAGTGTGCGTACGTGTAGAACTACATTTGACTACAACAATAATTCTCCACTACACAACATATTAAGGTATCTAAATTTATCTGCTAATATTGGACTTAAGTTTACATATTTGTTCCATCAATATACTTAGTATTAAACCTATTTATTTGATTAACGTATTTTTTTATAATTATATTAGTTGTGGGAACTGTATGTTTTACTATGATAAACTATTGCATGCTGTCTTTTTCTAACTGTTACAGGGTAATGCGTCCAATGCGGCAGGAAGTCGCCCCACTCACACTAATACACACACGACATATACACTAGGTAGTGTTTTGTTCTACTTTAAATCAATTTGGTTAAAATTGGTGTTTCAGAATGGCATACATATATTAATTGGTTTATTATATGTTTACATGATAATAGTTAATAATTTTAATATAATTACAATTACTATAATATTTTAATATAATTAAAATTAGTCATGACATTAGTAATAATTTGGTAAATTAGATTGTAATATAAATGTGAATCAGTACCATAAATGAATCGCACAGTCTTCCATACTTCACTTGTAAACAAATGACGTGTTTGGTTTATCTTATTGCCTATTAACTTAGTATACATGAAAGTATTGTAAAATCGCAATGATTCAGTTAGCAGGTTTTTTGTAATTCATATTTTGAAATTATGTTGAGTGTCAAATTAGGGCTCGAAACAAGTGTGTAGTTTATGTCTTACAATAATGGCATAATCAACAAAGCTGAAATTCACAAATATAAAATTACTGAAATACTTTTTTATTTCTGCAAATTCTTAATTTAAAAAGTTTGGTATACATTGGCTGAAATAAATGTATGTAATAAACAATTATGTCTCACCATTGGAATTTTTGAACAACAGGTCATTGAAGTAAAGGTTTAACTTCTACTCACTTAATGTCACTCGCGATCATAGATTTTAGTCCAGATATGTAATTTAGTTTTCCAAAATTTGAACGGTCGCATTCACGAAATCCTAATGTGATCGCAAAACATAAATATGTTGGAAGATATTTTAATGAAAAATTTTTGCATGAATGAGAATATCCGCTATTTAAAAAATGTTCAATTAAATGAAAATGTTTAAAACTCATCCAAGTTATGTGTTACTGTCTGCACCAACTTCAATCTGGATCTGATTACAAATACGGTAGTTATTAGGTCCCGTTATATTACATATGGCTATTTATATTACATCAAGATGTCGATTTAAATAAATACGTGTCTATTTAATCTATCTAACTGGTAATTTTATTAAAAAGTTTATTACAGTACCTAAATCAATAATGCTCAGTCACAAGATTGTCTTTCTTACGTATCCTTGACAAAGGATCTAGGGTCTCAAAGCATCTCTCTGTTTAGTATG
Source organism: Homalodisca vitripennis (assembly GCF_021130785.1). Lineage (NCBI taxonomy): Eukaryota > Metazoa > Arthropoda > Insecta > Hemiptera > Cicadellidae > Homalodisca > Homalodisca vitripennis. The sequence continues at coordinate 24,845 of NW_025776342.1, forward strand.
TGGATATGAAATTCTCTCTCAGGCTACATCAAAGTACTCGAAAATGGGAACTTCGTACATATTAGCTTGCTATACATTTTGTTAGTTGTCGGTTAGACAAACAGATAGACAAGAAATTGCCTCCAAGGATTACGTTCAGCCAAATGGTAAGTTAGGACATTCACCATCATCGAACATGTTTTTGTCTAAGTAGTGAAACATTTACATTAAGTTAGAATCCATAGCTATGTTCAAATAATAAAACTTACTGTGAACTAAGAAGTTGCGTGCGCAACGCAAGGATGCGCTGAAATGAAATCTTGTCCCCCAACATTTGACACGGACTAATTGTATATAACTGTGTGCAAGTATTTTACAAATTTATTTATTCTTCCACTTTATCATTCTCATCATGGTTATCCATAAGACCATTGATAGAAATATTCGCTAACCCTAAGAAAAATCCCATTGAGAGTCATACAACGTTACTTAACTCAGTTTTCCTCTAGTAGAAATGAAGAAGATAGACAGACAGACAGAAAACAGTTGTTATGAACGATAGTGAAAGTTTTAACTGAAGGTCAGCTACACATGTGTGATTACAAGGATTTAGGTAAGAAACTTACATGGCACATTCTATTTCATGTACATTTCATGGAATTATATTTGACAATATTTTCAATTATTCTTATAAATACTTGGAAAAGTTCTTATATTAACAATCGAAATCTACAAACAAACCTTAAGTAATTGTGATTTTTACGTACTTTTAAATACACGAGGTGTTTCTAAACATTGAGTATCTTAAAACTCTAAACTGATATGTCTAAATGTTTTTAAATTATAATTGGTAAACTTTTTAGGACATTATAATCCAAACAATTTTAAATTGGAGCCTTTATGAGTATAGGTTTGAATTATTTTGGTCTCAAATATAAAAGGATATTCATAGAGACAAGTTTAAAATTGGATTGATTTAGTTTTTGAATTATTAGCAGGAAACATATTAAATATACTAAGGATTTATTTTTAAAAGAATAGATTTAATTATAACTTTAAGAATCTTGTGTTTTCATAATATTTCACTTTTAAGATAGTGGATAGTTAAAATCTTTCTTCAATACTACTTAATCTTAGCCCAGAGGTCTTGTGCTCATTGTAAATAATAAATTTGATTATTAAAAATTTACAGTTTACATTTCTTTAATAAATTTTTGGGATATTGAGTTAGGCATATTCGTACCAATCTAAATTACAAATAAAGTGACTAGATATGAGAGGACAATATAAATTTTATATAACTTTCATATTTTTAATGTGTTATGTAGTTTTAAACGCTCATAAACACATAGCGAATTGAGGGAATTCTTAACCCTCAAAATAAGAAAAGTAAGAGATATAATCTTGTCAAATTTCACCACTTTAGACTCAATCATTCAAATTACAATTTATTTGAGGAAAAGATAGAGGGACAGACTTTGATGTTCTTGATGCAAAATTAAAATACGCTTTGATATAATTAGAGGTAGACCAATTAATAAATAAAATTAGGATTTTTTTAAATTAAATTACGAAGACATGGTTTATCAATATATCGTATCAAGTTCTTTTAGATTCAAGTATCTAAGAGAATGTATGGAAATTATCTAAGATAAACTGAACGTTTTTAATCATAACGAAAGTCATCAACGTCAGACTTGTGATAGTACACCAGTTTGTCAGAAACTGTCAGAGAGACAATAATGAACGGCACTGTCCGCATAAGGTTACTTACGCCTAAGTTATTTGCGATTGGATTGGTCCCCAGTAATGTATATTTGGCTTGCTCTCCAATAGTAACCTCGCTTTTAATACACTAGCAGTGGCTCAGTATACTTACCACTTAAGTATAAGTTACTCGGTTTGTGATGAACTGAATGTTAGTTTGAGAAAAGGTGAAAGAAATCGCAAAGTTAGACTTAACTTATTTGTCACTTGGCAGATCTTAATCTTTCACCTATACTTTCACTACATGTCATGATTAAACATTATTAATCCCATCAAAGCTATATAAGTGAGCAATTCTTTGGTATTTATTCTTTTGAGTTGAAAATTAAAAATGTTTAAAAATATCGTTAAATTTTTTTCATTTTGTAAAGTAATAATAATCACAGATATAGAAACGGATAAGGAATCTCAAAATATTTAAGGGTTTTTAGGTTATTAGAACAGTTAAATAATTGCTTTATGTATTTATACACAAATTTTGGATAGTATTAACTCTGAAAGTAATAATGCTTAACATTTTAAATGTTTTATCACAACATAAACAAAATATAAACTCCTAGTACGTGAGCAAGTTGCAAGATTCAAGGTAACCGCCCATAGTTTGAGTAAGTAATCAAACTAATAAAACATAGTTCAATTCAAACATTGACAAAATGTTTAATAAGTTCATCAAAATTCATTAAGTGAAGGGTTTCCAAAACAAGATCAACCGGGAGACATGGCTCCCAAATATTAATTACACGTCACTGTAGAGTTATGTTGTAACTTAAGCTACTCTGAAGATCCGTAAACGCCTTATGTTGTATATAGTCTAGCAAAAGTATATATCGAATGCTGAAAAGTATTGTAATAGAAGTAAAACGATTTTTAGTAATCATATATATTTTAAAATTTAGTTATTTATAATTTTACTGTCGGTTTATATTTTCAAGGAATTTTATAATTTTATTTATTTAGTATTTAGATGTTATTCAAAACCTATTGAACATAACATTACTTGATGTACAAGATCACTTATAAATTGTTTTTAAGAAGCAAAATATCAAAACTGTTGGAAGTTTCATTGAAATCGATAGGAAAGACTTTACATTTATCTAACTAGGAGGTGGGCCTACGTTTAAAAAAACTTTTTAAAAACATAAATACATGTTTTTACGGTACAGAATTTATAGATTTATAAAAGTTACAAACTAATTTCCTCTGAATGTTATCTCACTGAACAATACGTTATCCTTCAATCATCTGACCAGTTATTATTGGTATAGAATAATAACAAAAATCAGAAACGCAAAATTGAATTTTTGGATTTAAATTGTTTGCAAATTATAAAAACACACAATAACACAATATATAGAAAAAAGACATAGAACAACAAAGAAAAGGACTTACATGAATAATAGCCAATATAAACTAAACCAAACAATATTGTTCCAGCTGTTTACAAAATAGCTAGTGCCAGTGCCAGTGGAATAATCTCATTATTTATTCCTTTAAGGTTGTATGTACAAGATATATTAAAACTAACAATTATGAATATTCAGAGGACGTCTTCACACGAGATTAAAAACTAACGCTGTATAACACTATTAAAAATATCTATGGAGAGAGAGATGTGTCTATAATTAATAGACCTTATATAATTGTCCCCCTTAATAAATGACAACTAAATAGTGAACTTCAAATATCATTTTCTCCGTTTCAATAAAATTGTCAAAAAATTTGTATAGTGATATAAAAATATTGGCTATCCCTGTTAGATACATTAATTTTTATTTAAAATTAGACGAAAAGTGTAACAATTCATGACAATTTTCACAATTTATATGATTTAGTACTTAATTTATATAATGAGTTTAAAAATTTTTTTATACATTTTGAATTCGATTTTAGGATAAATACGACGTTATTTTAAAATGAAAAATGAAATTAGAAATACACTACACCAAAGTTCATAGAAGAGAAGCTTGTTAGATTAATTTTTAAATAAATAACTCAATTGCAGTCGTTGTCTGATGATTACCAGAAACTTACAGACGACAAGAATTTAAAATGAAAATGTTTCTTCGGGTAAGATAAATCTATTTATATTTTCTTATTTACCCTATGTAAAATAAACCTTTTTCTTTTAAATGCTTATTATAATTCGCCTTTACGTTCAAAATACCTTTATTCAAAGTACCTTATTTATAACCAACCTATACAGCTGGATTAAACAATCAAAAACATATATCAAAGACAAAAGTCAGATCCCAAAAGGGTGACCGTGCTCTACGAGCTTTCGGATCCCAAAAGGGTCAAAGACCAAACTCTAATTTTCAAAATGCGGTACTTTGGCAAGGTAATGTTATTCTTTAGGATGTGGAAGGTACAAAATTTAAACAATAACAAAAGCATATATTCAGAATGTGTTTTAATGCAATCCTGCTTTTACCCTCAAAATATTTATATGAAAAACAGAGCATATACACGGATTTTGAGCAAAACTTTTCCAAAAAAAAAGTATATTTTTGATGGCCAAAACATAAGGAACTGATATTATTTTATTTAAAATCCATAGCATTACGTAAATACACATTGAACATTTAATACCCTAGTGCAAATATCTACACAATCTCTCTTTCTTAGAATTTATACAACTATAACTTATGATTTAAGATTAGTCCATTTCTTAATTAACAATAATTATTCCTAGTTACCATGAAAACACAATTTTAAAATCTAATACTTTTGAAAAATTGTTCAGTAGAGTGGAATTCTGATTAGTTTTATTTCAAGTTAATACGGACAATGTTAGCAGCGTTAATGTTCGGTCTTCTTCCGACTTGTGACCCTGACACCACGGCTGAGCCCTTGTGTCTTTGACGGCAAAATTCTGCAGATGGATAAGTCAAAAACATCACATTTTTCATTGAATATAACTTAATTAGATGTAGTGTTGTATATATGGCTGTAGATGTTGTATGAATATTGATGTTGACAATTAGACCTTGAGTTTAGGTTGTAGCATCTCAATAATTTGACTTATTACCTATAGAACAGCAGAAGTACTTTAACTTACTTATTTTACTGTACATTTAGCTATAGGTAATTACTGTATGGGCTCCATCCTCTACACCACATACCTTTTAGTTATTATCACAACCTCTAAAGCAGTACAGTTGATTAAATAGATTAATAAATTAAAAATATAACTAATCTCTCTTGACACCAGTCTATGAAGTTATATACGCAATGTCTGTGCGTTGTTTACAAATTCAAAATTTAAATGTATTTCCTCAGAAGTAATTAATCTTGGTTTTTTTCATAAGATGATTAGAGTTGGGTTGTTATGAGACCAACGTCATTTACTTCCTTGTAGTGTGCTTTTTCTTTCTTTTTATACATATTCTGTTACGTGTTCTAAAGAACAATATTGATGATTGTCGGACTTGAATACAATAAAGTTAAGAATATCTTTGTTTAATTTTGCTAAAGAAATGAAACGCGTTTTAGTCATCGAGTGATGACTCATATTAGCCGTGCATGAAGTTTGTGAATCAGTCTTTCCATCTTTAGGATAATTTCCTATTTGATTTTATGATGAGTCCTTACTCTTGTTAAAGTAAATTACACATATGCCCTATTCTTACGCAGAACATATTTGATTTTTAACACAACTACATGCAAATTATTCTAAAAGAATCTAAAATAAAAAAGCAGTGCTGCTTCAAACCTGAAATTTTGCCTCGCCCTAACGTAAAAGGTAAATTAATACCCTCATAACAAGTCTACATACATGGTTATCACTTTAGATGAAACACCAAAGATTTAAAATTTATGATCGCGTTTTATTAGTTTGCTAATGAATCCAATTTAGGAACTTGTGAAATTCTAAATGTTATAAGTGTTAGTGTACTTTGTATCCGATAAAAGTATCGAATTTATAAATATTTTATAAAAACCCACGGTTAAGCTGTTTTATTATTTTGTAGACTATTGATAGTTTCTGTAACTCATTCTAATTTAATTACAATAAACATAAGGTTATACATAAACACTAAGGGCTACAAACGAGGAAGTAAATAAGATGTTTTGATTTACCATTTGGAGAGGTACCAAACGGACCTTCAGGTTCTTCTTGCGGAGACTCGGATTTGTAGATGTAGTTTTATAGAATTCCATATTTCAGTTTACGATTAGGTTAACTTTAACTAAGTGTTGTAACCTCTCACTGGGAGACAGCAATGCACATATAATTCCACGTTATATCAATCCACTATGACAACATGCCGAAAATTTAAAAATTGGTTTTCACACAGAAGACGCCTGTATGCTTTGGTAAATTAAAAAAATGTTTCACCCTAGAGCAATATGACTGATTTACGTCTCCGAAATAGGTTACTGCAAAATTTGTATACATTGTTTCTTGATTTGCTATAAACGACAAATTATATTTAAGAAACGCGTCATTAATACTAAAACTGAATGTAAACATAACACATAACATTTAATAAAGCCAGCTGGTGTAAAATATTTCAATTAAAATCTCTGTGGTACAGCTGACATAAAATAAGTAAATTTATAGTATTGACGAAAAGTTGTATATCCAGTAACGCTTGGAAATTTACAAAATTAACTAAATGTTTATTAAATTCATTAAAATCCCAAAGGATGTTTGTCTTCAACATAATTAATGAGCTTGCTCCGTGTTTTCTTCAAATTATAATCTACTGCATTTTCATCAGGTAACGATATGTTGGTATTTTATCGATCCATTTTAACCTTAAACTCAGTTTAATTTTTTCATGATTTTCAGAATACCTTGCCGATGGTTTTTATTGTTTTCTGGTGGAAATTGACCAAAATTTACCGTGTACTTTCAATTCTAAAATGATTAAACATTCAACACATATCAATTGACACATAACTTACTTAATTTGTATATATTACATCAGTAGAAGTAGAATCTATGTAGACAAGTACGAGATAAGTTAGTCCAGTATGGTTGCTTGTGAATTCTCCTAAAACATTCCTAACTTTACATGCTTCACTATTCACGTGTTTTTTACATGGACCACATCCATTTATTTTATTGTTTGTTTATACATACAAGGTAAGACTGAGCTACTCCACGTGTTGTTGTAATAGGCTTCGCTAAGTTTGCATGCTAAGTTTTAATCATATAACTCATTTTGCTATCGTCATGCGGTCATATAGACTGATCATGCAGGAAAGTAAACTTAACATCCTCTCAGTAGACATAAACGAAATGTTTCAGGCTACTAAGTGCTTCAATGGCGCTCAACTAAATTCCACGTTTAAATATGCACAATCATATAACTTAATGTTGTTTATGTAGAAAGGAATTACATGCAAATATTAAAGATCATGTGTGATAATGATAATTTAAAAAAAAAATATATAATCTGTAAACCAAAATTGCAGTATAAGGAAGGGGAGTATTACATGGTAGAAGTGTGACGCCCTGCCCAAGGACTGGCCCTAGTACCATGTAATGCCCTAACCTGAGTGCGCATAACAGTTTCACTGCAGCTATTGCTGTTGGTTATAGTAACAGTGGTGATGCACGGCAACTACAGGCAGTCCCAATTCCTGTTTAAATTGGTTATTTAATATGTAACATTATAATATATCCAATGGCAATTACTTCAAGACATATTTTCCGGCAGATTATTTGAATATTTTACCAATAATAAACGAGAGTTACATGCAACCAGTAAAAAAGAAAGTTTTGTACCTGTATAACAAAAAGTAGATTTTCGGGTAGGTATGTTGCTTAGCTTAAAGACTACATATTTGTTCGTTATGTTTTTTTTTTTGTGTTAGGAACATACCATTTTACGATATACAAATTATCTTAGAAATTATAGCCAAAGAGGGTAAATGTTGTCAATAATCCCAGCTTGGATATGTTGGTATATCGCATGGCTTGGCTAAACTACCATTTTGCAAATAACTATTTTCTGAGGGGGGTCAAATTATATTTCTTCTGTAAAAAAATAAAACAAACATTAATGAAACTAATTATTTCATGATACTCCAGCATACGACTGGCACTACCTATTTGTTTAATACAACATTCTGTAATGGGTTTATATACCTATTCTGCTGGAAAAATCTATACAAAATTAGAGAAATAAGTTTTTCTGGTGTAAAATATTAGAATGTTCTTCTTGATAATTTCTATAACTAACTTACGCCATACGATTAGCATATTTCTTAACAAACAATAATTATTCCTTGTTACCATGAAAACACAATTTAAAACCAATTTAAAACGAATTTAAAAACCTTTTAAAATTGTTTTAGTACAGAGGCATCGAGAGTAATTTTTCTTCAAGTTGATACGGACAAAGTTAGCAGAGTTTGTATTCAGTCTTCTTCCGACCTATGACCAGAACAGGATATTCTTCAAATGGATAAGTCAAAACATCACTATTTTCATTGAATACAATTCACCTAGATGTTTTCTTGTATGTATGGCTGTATATGTTGTCTAAATATTTGTGTTAAACAATTACGCCTTGAGTTTAGATTGTAGCAACTCATAGCTTTGACTTATTTACCTGTAGAACAGCAGAAGTACTATAACTCACTTACTGTATTGTATGTTTATGTGCATGTAATTACTATATAAGCACCAGCCACTACGCCACATGCATGTCCATTATTATCACTACCGCTGAGGCAGTACAGTTGTTAAATATAATTACATAATTAAAAACACAACCCATCACTCTACAACGAAGTTATACACGCGATTGTTTTGCATTGTTCACAATCAACATTTAAGTGTATGTTCTCAGACGTACTTTATTTTGGCTTTTTAGACTGAACGAAAGTGTGTATAGTATCCTAGACACACACAAAGGAAAAGAAAAACGTTGCGAATGTACGAATGTAATAATAAACGTATTTAACTGTTACATTGGTGCCACCATTGCTTGTTGCCAAAATCTGTTCTAAAATGTCTTATGATATTTTAATTTAAAATTATTTCTTCACTTGTTTATTGTTTTAAGTGGTGTACGTTGTATTCCCAATTGTTATAGTTTAAGTACTTAACCTGGTTCTTAAATTTTTTGGAAAGGTTTATCCTAGAAAAAAATCATAATTTTTGGGAGTTGTGGTGGTGGTCGACATAAAAAATTATCAAAGTGTTAAAAATATGAAATAATACATTTTTCTTACCTATTTATTTCTTACCTTTTACATACTAAAACTGAACCCTAAAAAATAAATATATTTTTAATTATATGTAGACAATTTAACTAACCTTTTTCTCCCCCTTTCTTTTAATTGCCTAACAGTGATTAAAATAATAACTAAATGACAGTATTAAGTATAAAGAGTCCGGAAAATGTCTAAGGAAAGATTCCAGTTTTATATTTTGTATCCCTCTTGATGCTGTGTCGTTTTGATTCTTCCAAAACTGGCTTGGTTGACAATCGATTTCCTGTTATATCAGCACACACAATTTCGTTTTCCACTGCTGGAACTTAATTAAATATTCGACCGCAAGTCGTTTCTCGTTATGTCTTCATTGACGTCATCAATGTATTGCCTCAGTTTGTTTCTCCATAAACACCTCCAGGGTGTTGGTAAAGGTAGTACCTGTGTGTCCGCTACATGTGGTCGTAGGCTAACTTCCAACACAACATCAGTGAGAACAGGATGGAAATTATTAATGGAGGATATTACTAAGAATATGTAATAAAAAGAAAGATTCCATGAGGCTAGTAAATCTATGAATTCCATTGTTAGAAACTTGCTATAGAAACTAAATTGTAACGGAATTAATATTTAGTAATTTTTAACCGTTGTGAACTTAATTTTTATGAAAAAGTAAATCCAATGTTTAGCATTGGTCTTAAAGTTGTATATCTAGTGAACGTAGAAGTCTTATCCTAATAATATTAAATCAAACTTATCTTTAATAATATTGACACATCTTTCAAGTCAGCACATTGTGCACTTGAAAGATTGGGTGCAATTAGGAGTGTAATTCAAGATCAAATTGAACAAAATAGGGAGTAATCTCTATCATATTTATATTAATTAAATTGCAAACGAGAATAGAATATATTTCCTTTTAATATCAACCGGTGTGTCAAATAAAAATATTTTTTTCTTGTCATAATCTACTTGCACTACAATTATAAATAAAGAATTATGTAATCTGAAAACATTAAACGCTTTTACCGTGTATTAATACGGTAAAGTTCAATACGTCTAGTGAGAATTTATGGATCTAAATTATTTTCTTGTCGAGTAAGTGCATATTGTCTGCGGTAGATGGCAGCACACAAGACGTAACCTACATATCTCTATTAAACAACCTAATAAGGGAGGGGAGTATTACATGGTGAAAGGGTGACGACCTGCCCAAGGACTAGCCCTAGTACCATGTAATGCTCTAACCTGGGTGTGTATAACAGTGTCACTGTAGCCATTGCTGTTGGTTCTAGTAACAGTGGTGGATGCACGGCAACTGTTTTAAGCACAGGCAGTCCCAATCCCTGCCAAGGTTGGTCATTAGAAATTGTTAAAGTAACATTTTTATAGATCTCCTATACATTTCCTTCGTGACATATTTTCCGTATGCATATTATTACATCACAGTGACATTTATGTCTGGGTTGGTTGCTGTAACGTGTTTTATGATGTTTGTAGACTTTATTCTGCGTATCTTTCAGGCTTGCGTATTTATACCAGACAGCAGTTGTTTTACAAAATAGTTTTTTAACTACTATAAGTAAAAGCTAAATGTTCTGAACAAACTACATAAGTGACTGGACTTAAATAAAATAAACGTACTAGGGATTATGTGTTTGAGTATTTCTTTTAAATGTAACAGATGACTTCACTGTTTTGATATTTTCCCAAATGATAGTTCGGTTGCGATGGAGTAATGAATTTTGAGATTATGAAATAGTTTTCACATAAAATATATGCTTCGTACTTTTATAAATATTTCTAGTGACAAGATTTAGTTGATTCTTCACACGTTATTGAACGCATTACTTAAGAGACGATACAACAGTATGAAACTTTTGCACCGGAATAATATTATAAATAGAAACCTTTATTAAATAGAAGAATTGAAATGAGGCTGTATTAAAAATAGGTGGTAATTAAAAATTTTCACACATTTTTAATGTATTTTATTACAAACGTGCCGACTAAATAAAACATAATCTCGTTTATTAATGAGCCATTTGATAATGAAGCATATTACTCAGAGTAATTTTTCTAGAATCTTAAAGAAGAAAGTATTCTAAAGTAAGTCTCTCTTTACCTGTGGTATATTAAAGTTAACTGGTTGGATCGAATGGTTTCTGGACTTGAACACTAACACTGAATTAAACATGAACTCATAAGAAACTGGAATTTTAATTAACTGAATAATAGCTTTGCCAATCAATCAGGGGGATATATCGATAACAAATTAACCTACTGACCTGAAGTGCGTGTCCTTGACTGGATATAACTCGTTCTATCCTTAGATTTAACGTTTGCGTTAAATATTAGGAAATGTTTTACTTAGTCGTTTATTCCATACTTCTATATTTTGTTATAGAAGAAACTCCAAGTGCTCAAATATTAATTAGCGTTCTAATATCACTTAGTGAGTTACAAAAAATTTAAAAAATATTGCACTCAACCGAGTATTTCATCACGAAGACTTTCTCCAGAGTGTTTTAAAAAACAAAACAATGGCAGACATAGTTTTGCACGCAATTAACATTACGTCACAAGCATTGCCTATTGTCAAACTTCCAACAGTGTTTGTTGCGGAGCATACAGTGAACGTTGTATGAGTACATCATATTACGTAAATGTATGTAGAGTTTCTAAAAATTACTAAAGTGAAAGTACAAATACATTTTTATAGAACTTTGCTGTCGTATACATAAAACGTTGAGCAGAATTTAAACAAATATAACTAAACAAAAACGAATAAAGCACTTTATTTGCCTTGAATTTAGGTTCATATTAGGATTTTTGAATTCAGCGCGTTTCTCATAGAAAGTAATTTAATAATTTCTAAGTTACATTGTAATTTTGAGCTAAGCATTACATTTTTTAACTCCCCACAGTAGCAGGCCTATTATTGCTTCTCTCCATGATTAGTTATTAGAGTATACCGCATGTACAACGAAGCTTTCATTATTTAATAAAAGAGAAATATTCTTTCATATTTACAACCACTTGGACATTTTTTGTTTACCTTTTCATGTGAAAAACAATTAGTAATTGCATTCACTACAGAAACTTTCTATACTAGCCAAAAATCATTTATAAAAATTATCTTATTTATAAGCAGTTTACAATGCTTCACTCTACATTACGACATGACATATTACAAATTGCGAGTCGATATTACAATAGTACACAATTTTTCTCCTTTTTTTATACGTCACAGATCCAGAATAGCATCTGAGTATTTTCACCTTTTGTTCATGAGACTCTTTGATGATTTTGGAAATTTTCCCTGCAAAATCTTTCAGATTTTACCTTTCCCCACTAAAGCAGAATTTTGGATGGACAAACATCACTATTCCAATGTATACAAGAAATAACTGTCCGTGATAAAGAGACGGTGGATTGACATTAGTGTGGGATTACTAGTCATTCCCGGCTCGTTTCCCGAGGTCTGGCAGCGTTCTGACAGGGAATAGTGCATTTTCTGGCTTGGTCTCCGAATCTCCAGTGACACCAGCACACGCTATTTCGATTTCAGCTGCTGGAACTCGAGACAAGATGAGGACCGCGAGTCTGACTGGCGATTAAGGTACTCATGTCGGTCTGCGTTGACGTCAGTCACTTCTTGACTTACTGTCTTAGTAACCTCACTTATCTTTGTCGACATCATGGTTTTTATTTTCTCCATCAATGCAATCTACAATGACAAATATTAATTGCGTAAAAATGCCATAGTAACAACGTTTTATCAAACTATAATAGATTGTTTCCATCAGACATTTGAAGAAACCTTAATACCACTTAGTTTAAAATATATCATACATATTACTTTTAATTTTTCAGTGCAAAAACAAAACCTAAGCCTGTGCTATTTCTAGCTAAGATCCAAAGTTCAAAGTTTTAGACAACTTGGCTACCGGAACCTATATTTCACTTTACACCACTACAATATTATCTATGTTAAGTATTAGTTTTATATTTGACTCATTATGTTTTGATTATTAATATGAAATCATGTTTCAGCAGGCAATATTCATTATCATCAATGCGAGATGACACAGTACCGTAAGTATTTGGGACATTTCAGGTGTAAATTTAATGCCATTCTGAAACTACAGTTTTAGTCAAATCTCAAGACTGTTATTACACTCTTTTATAAGGTATTATAAATAAATCAGCCTACTAATTGATGTCATATTTGTGATTCGAGTGTTTTGTTCTGATTGTTTTCAGGTGGCTTCGGTCCTGCGTTGGCTTGTCGTCCCCTCTTTGACATTATCACGTAACACTTCCCCAGGTGTGTTGCAAAACACACAAAGTATGACTGATGATTGAATGGAAAAGTGTGAAAGTGTGCGTGCGTGTAGAACTACATTTAACTACAACAATAATTCTCCACTACACAACATATTAAGGTAACTAAATTTATCTGCTAATATTAGATTTAAGTTTATATATTTATTGCATGACTATACATAATATTAAAAACATTTATTTAATTAAGATATATTTCTAATTACATTGGTTATATTGGGAACTCTATAGTTTATTATGATACACTATTACATGCTGTCTTTTCTGATTGTTACAGGTGATGCGGCCAATGCGGCAGGAAGTCGCCCCACTCACACTAATACACACACGACACATACACAAGGTAATGTATTGTTCTACTTAAAATATTTAAATCAATTTGGTTAAAATTGTTGTTTCAGAATGGCATACTTATATTAATTGGTTTAGTATATGTTTACATGATAATAGTTAATAATCTTAATATAATTAAAATTACTCATGACAGTAGTAATAATTTAATAAATTAGATTGTAATATAAATGTGAATCACTACCAAAAATGAATCGCATAGTCTTCCATACTTTACTTGTAAACAAATGACCTGTTTGGTTTATGTAATTCCCTATTAACTTATTACAGATGAAAGTATTGTAAAATCACAGTGATTTAATTTGCAGGTTTTTTTTCTAATTTCCTATTTTGGGATTCTCATCAGTTTCAAATTAGGGCTCTAAACAAGTGTGTTAGTTTCTGTCTCACAATAGTAGTGTATGAGTGTGCGCGTTTGCAAACTTGTAACTAGAAATTACAGGGATCTGGAAAGTTAAATCACAATAGAAAGTATGCTATATATATATATATATATATATATATATATATATATATATATATATATATATATATATATATATTTCCGTGCACAGTATTAGATTAATCGTACTCTAGGAACAATCTAGATAGCACACAATATATCACAGTAAAGCTGACACTTTTTTTCTAATTAAGATAATATTCAATTATAATAATGTATTTTATGTTACGTCAACTATCAACTATTTTAATATTATGAAACAATGTTTTAATGCTATGTGCTACAGTCTTTGCACCAACTTTAATCTGGATCTAATTACAAATACGCTAGTTATTAGCTCACGTTATACTGCATATTGCCATTTATATTTTATCAAGTTAACGCGTTTTATAGATATGTTTCTATGAAATCTACCTAACTGGTTACACAATTATAAAATAATACTTAATATTTATAAATAGTTTCCCGTTTATAACAGTAAGTCCTGAATACCGAACTTACCGTTGTGTAATTCTTAACAACATATGAGGGAAAGATAAATCAATATTTCTTAGTCACAATATCGTCTTCCTTACGTATACGTGACAAAGGATTTAGGGTCCCAAGTTAACTTTAAAAGTTTAGGATGTGGATATGGCATTCTCTCTTATGCTACACCAAATACAGTAAATGGATATGAAACTCTCAGGGTACATCAAAGTACTCGGAAAAGCAAAATTCGTACATATTAGCTTGCTAGGTCTACGTGCTAGGTGGTTAAGGGCAATGGCGCTGTTTATACATGTTGTGTATTTGTAGTTATTACACAACATAATGAAATCAGGCTTTTTAGTGTAATTTTTAAAGAAAAAATAAAATATAAATTAAAATATAATATAAAATAAAATATCATAATAATTGCCTTTAATGGAAATTAAAAATTTGTTTACTTTTGATAGGTTTATATCTAAAACGTATGAATATTTGCATAGTTTTATGTACTAAAGGTTTCATGATTATGTTATCTTAAAAAAGAAAGAAAACATATAGGCCACTTCATATTTCCTGAAGAGCTTTGTAACAAACATCTTACAAAAACTAATTGTGTACCTAATACATACCTAGTGCATACGAGTAACCATAATATTGAGTTTTTGGCCTCAAAATTCTCTGGCTACGTATACCTTTAACATGGAAAATCACGTAACATACATTCCCATTTGAAACTTTTGTACAAAAGAGATGACCACCCCCCCCCCACCAAAGTGAGTCGTTTTGGGCAATATTTTCTGGGTTGATACATTTTGTACTAAATTCTACGTCAAAAATGCGGTTATCTGTTGAAACGAACTTTGCAGCGTAGTTTTTTTGGCGCTAAAGATTATACACGGGTGGTCTGAAATACCCTTTATAAAACTTAAACTATCATATAGGTATTTCAAAAGCTTAAATTTTACTAATCCATAAACTTATTTGTACAAAATAATATAAAACATTAAAACTTTGTAAATAACACCGTTTAATAATAATATCACAATTTTTATATAAATTCACTAGCTAATGGTTGTGACAACACAAATTAATAATTAACTTTTTAAAACTAAAGTAATAAATATGTTTCAGAATAAAATAAAAAAGAACTAATATTAAACACTTATGCAAATTGCCTTATATAATATTGTGAATCCGTTATCTTACAGTCTTGTTGTATCGTATATAACATAGACATATAGTTGTCGGTAAAACAGAGGTATTTACTATACCGTGAAGCTAGCAATGACTAAAATGAGGAAATATGTTATCTTTGCTTGCGAGTATTCACACTCTTAAGCAGAGAGTCTCCCTGGCCCTAGACGAACTCTTAATTGTTCAGTTCAAATTCAACGTTACTACTATAATAGTTTCAGTTCTACGTTACTTATTGTCTAGACGCCTTCAACATTTTTAAGTTGAAACTATTTTAATAAATAACTATTTCAAGTAAAACACGAACTATTTAAACTCCAAAATCCTCAAAATTAAGTATAAAATACTTAGTACAATCCATAGTCCGTACTTCCACCTAGCTATTTAAACTGAAACATTCTGATTGTGATTCATAAGTTTGCTGTGCATTAATTCAATCACAGTTACTAACGAAATACAAATTCAACTAGACTACATAAATTTTCATAAACAAAAAGTGACATTTACCTAGACCAAGTTCGCAATTATTCATTAATGTAAAGAATATTTTGGGAATTATAAACGAGAGAAAAGTGCGATTTGCAAAGCTACGACTAAACACCTAGCTACTGAACAGTTGTTTGGAGTAAACTGGTGTTTCGACTCCTGTAATACGACGAGTAGGCATATAATATGGTCTAGCCTTGAGTCTATCTGCTTCTTATGAGCTCTTGATTGCTCACCACTTGACATTCTTCGTCGCATTTGATGAGAACTTTGAAAGACTTCATTGAAGTGACATGAGAAACGGGTAAGTATAAGTTATACTGAAGTAAATTTTTATAACTCAATTGCATTACTTAATTATCGATTTTAACTCCTTCAAGTACATGTAATTATTATAATTCTACTCAAAAGATTATCGACGTGAATCACTAAACTACTTTAAAAGTCCGATCAAATAGGTTTTAAAATTTAATCATATTTTTTTACTGGACATAATAATAATAAAAGTATATAAGTATAAGTGTAATAAGGATATATTTTTTTATCTCTTTGTTGATTGATGGGCAGGGTCATCGGCTTAAATATTTTATTAATAATTCCAGCTATTAGTATCAATGATATGTTGTTCAGTGTTATTTTGCATACTTTTTAAATAATAAAAAACAGTTGTCGATTGTAAAACTTAAATTATTTTTTTTTTAAGAGAGCTTCCGTATGCTAAAGTGTAGGAGTATCATTATATTGCTGGTCTGTAGGGGCGGCTGTTTAGGTGGAAGACAGAACATGTTCCGATCCACCCACAGCTGGATAAGAGCCTCGGTTTTTCCAGTAAAATCCCTGATTTCATATCAATGGCACAGACTGTAAAAAGACCTTCTTAAATAAACACTGTGATATGGATATCTCGGGTTATTTTTGTTATTTTATGATCATATTTTTTTCTTATTGTTTTGTGTACAAGAATGTAGCTTTGTCTATTTCTATTAGTATTTTTCTTTAATCGAATAATGTAATTTTTTATTTATTAATATCTTTAATAAAATGCCTATTTTATATTTCTTCAGAAACTGATAATTGTATCTGTCAACGCTGTTTAACAAGCTTCAGAAGTGTTATAGTAAATATAATAAGTGGTAAAATTTATAAATTTTTATAATTCAAATGACATGAATTATAAATAATAAAATTGTGTTAAATTATCGTAATCTTTAACTTTTTTATTTCTATATCATTGTTTAATTATAATACTATTTAATAGCAAGAATAATCCTGTTACAAGTTTTTTTGATCAATTCTTTGAACATTGTATAAAAATTGAAATCATGTACTTTTACAATATGTTGAAAAAGACAAAATACATAATATATGGTAGGTAAATTCTTTAAATCTGACCCCTTAACAGTAGATAGTTAGGATGAATAACAATATAAAAGTGACAATAAAATATGTAGTTCGGCCAGAATTGTAAGATGTCAACAACACGCTCGTTTAGAAAAACCTCGTCGGGGCTGATCTCGTAGCTGCGTGTCTAGAATATATTCCATAGCATATTTTGAAACTTTTGTTACCTCTTTCTTGAAGATTTTCCAGTTTTATATTCCTACAAGGTTTGTTTCAAGTATTTTATTTTGCTCAAAGTATTACATTAAATCATTAAAATACGAGTATTTAATTATTCAGTTGATTCTCATATATTTTAACAAAATATAAAACAAATTAAAGTCCAATGGAATAATTCCTGAAAAAAAATTTAATGCTACAAACGGTTATTATGTGATAAACCTTCTTTTTATTTTATATAAGGCTAAAGTGAATTATACATATTTACTTTTCAAATTTGTTTTTATCCATATATTTCATACAGTTTGGTTGAGGTGAGTTTTCAATGGGGGATCACTCTTACTATAAAACCAATTTTAAAAACTAGAAATGAAAATCAAATTAGAATATCTAAATTGAGTGAATTATAATTAAAGCCTTAAATAACCATTAATTTATAACCACAAAGTTATTCAGAAAAACATTTTTAAACGACAAGAGCTCTTAAATAAAGGCATTTTTTGTTATATATTTAAGAACTCTATTGATTTTGAGATCACACGGTAATAGGTCATACGTCCGTCTATTTGTCTGTATGCCCGCCTGTTATTACTTGTAGGTGTTTGTAGATTCCTTGCACGTAGATTATTCGTTATCCAAGGAAGGACCTTACTGGTTATTGACATTTAGGTCAAAATATCAAATAGTCCGTGTTGCCGTTTGTCTGTCCGTTTACCCGTCTGCATAAAAACACAGAAATTTCGTAGAGACTTTAAAATAACGACACAGGTTCCATTTTTCGTAAGGGAATCAAAAGGGAAAGGGCAGTGCGCACGCTCGAGTGTTAGTTCTGAACACACTGTTATTTGGTTTAGGTCGGTTTCATTCTAATTACTTTTAAACTAATACACATTTACTAAGTATCAATAACACTTTTATAATAGTATTGAAAAGAAAAATACTTTTAAGACTAAAAATGCTTATATGTCATTATTCATTATGTCATTATTCATTCATCGCTACCATCCTGAACGAAACATGTATAACTATATTTACGAAAAAACTCTACACACCGCTTGTTTTAGTATCTTTGAGTGCCTTAGAGTCTCCAAATAAAACTATAATAACATTTAAAACCAATGTCGCCTAAAACGCTACAGGCCGAAGCTACCTTCGATAGACCACTAGTCGATCGTGTTCACAGGGCCTGAGTCGCTAGTTTCCACAAGTGTACTCTGAACGATTGGCATTCGCATCAGTTCATTAGGTTTTGAAAGCTAACCGGATGGATTGGAATATGTCTTCATTATATTACCTTTTTACAAGTGACATTAAAACTAACTTAGTTTAAAATGATAAACAAATTAAAATTAGTAAACTATTTATAAAGGTGAAAATTGATAATTACTACAAGAGTATAAAATTGTGTTAAACCTGGCATAAAAGGCGTTCCATACTATTTAAAAACGTTTAATGTATTCGAAAAGATCATTGATAGTGTAGGCCAAAAGTTAGGACTACTTTTCCGGCCAGCCTCTAGTATAACTCTAGCAAAACCCTTGCACGCCGACGGACGCATCGTTCAGCAACCTCTTCCCGGGAAGTCTCTCACTAAGGTACTGCGGCTTCTTTAGGGACAAGATTTTGTGGACATGCAGCACGTCAGCATACTGAAGAAGTCTTATATAGGAAGAAGGTGGGCAGCCTCACGATAAATGGACGCTTGGTCAAAACGTGATAGGAGTAAATGAACCTTGCTGCAGTGTTTTGTAACTTTAGGATCCTTACCGTGTCCTCCCTTGAGAGGCATATGTTATCCCATATGTTGGATAACAGTAATAAAATACTGAAAAATGACTGGAAAAAGAGATCGCTGAATCACCAGAGTCTGGGCATCAAGCATCACCATCACCTCACGTGGCCGAGAGACTGTATCTCTTGTTGTGGAGCTATATGTAAAACTGAACACTTGCTGATTTTCAACTTGAGGCCGTTGCTGAGGGACCAATGATCTTGTTCTGATCAGAAGTTATATCAGCGACTACAAGTTTCATATTTTAAATTGTATATAAAATATGATACTGATAACTGATAACATTTAGATGGACTGTGCAATTTTGCAATTTTTTACACGTATGTATAGATGAGATGTGCACGTCGCTTAGGAAGGGGTGCAAATCTTCTTCCTTTGACGAAGATCACACGTGAATCAAATCTTCCTATAAAGTGTTACCGTACAGACGGACAGACGGATGGATTGACGTACTGACAGACGTAAAAAAACACAATTTCAATAAGACCTTGTTGGGTTCTTAATAATGTTTATATTTTTGGAGGATATCTACTCCTTGATTACAAACTTCTGCAATTACAATCAAGAATACAATATTGAAACAACAAATAATATATTCTCGTGATGCCTTTAAAATAAAAATTATTATTGGAGGCTTCCAATTTGTGCTGTAAGGCGCTGAAATACTCTGGGAAAAGCAAAATGTTGTGTAAGCGTTCAAATTTAATGAAACACTTTGTTAAGAACTAATGCGGCAAATTAAATTAAAGCCAGTGTTGTTTGGTGCCAGAAAATGCTTTCCAACGTGTGACCAGTTACATTTTTAATTACTTCTAAAAAGTTTCCTGCTATTACGGGATGTACTTTTGTATATTTCCATTTAGTAATATTATGTTCGAGATTATGTATCCTATCATTAGGTTTTTTTCATAGTTTTTGAAATCCTTACCAAGAGGTATTATTATCAATTTCTAGCTATTTACTCCATTGAAATAATAAATCGATGTGAACAGCCAATCGAACCAAATAGCAAGACTCAAAGATACAATTATCAGTACGAATTATATAGGATCAAACCGTATACTACCTAACAATAATATTATCATCGTCTCCATGAAAACCAAACAAGATTTTAACATTTAGTTGGAGTAGCTTATTGTAACGTAAATTTTTAATTGGAATTCTATCAAAGAGAGGATACAGCTAGTGCAATTTAATCAGTCGTTAACTACAATAGAGATTTCTCGACGCTTCTTTAAACCTGGGACTCTGAACAAAGGTACTTCAGGTTCAAGCTAAAGTATTTAAACTAGTAAATCAAATTCATATACTTATTGCCTCAGTCTTAGCTATAGTTATGTATGGTAGAAATACTGTATAACAGAGGGCTGCAAAGTAGGGAGCGTATTGTTCTGTGTATTGCAAATTACTTTATCAATCCACGTAAAACAAGTACTGTGGATAGTCCACAAGTAACTACAAATATTAACTGCTAACAGGTGAATTATGCTATGATCATCTTAGCATTACTTCTTACTTATTTAAAATAATGACTTTCAAATAAAAAATAAAAATATTAATGATTAACATATAAATTTTTATCTTTCTGCAGTGGGTTAAAAGCATAGCGAGATACGATTATCAGTTTTTGAAACAGTAAAACTCGGTGTATATTATAATATTATACAGTACGGAACTCTAAAAGTGTTAACACAATAAATTGCTGAATACGACTATTATATCATTAATGAAAATTGCAAATGAAATTTTGATTTAGTCCAGGTATATTTTTATCAGAAAACTGTAAATAACAATGAAGAATTATCAAAAATTTTCAGTGATACATCTCATTCTGGATTAAACGAGAACGAGGTTCTTATCCAGCTGTGGGAGGATCTGAACGTATTCTCACTTCAACTCACCCCCCCCCCATGATTAGCAACTTATAGCGGTAATACTCCTAAAGTAATACAAAATCCATAAAACTTTCACTAAGATTTACGGATGGTATTAACTTAAATACGAAATGTACTAAAAGTACGCATGAGATTTACTGGAGTTTAATTAAGGATAAATATACACTAAATCGTAGAATAAGGAGATGTCCGATGAGCTAGAAAAATTTACACTAATTGTAAATCTGTATTTTATTAAAATATTTCTATAAATATAATGGTTTTGCAAATCTTATAATTTACATCATAAGAAATTTTAAATTTTTATGTTGTTTTTCCTAAATTGTTACAGGGTGATTCAATTGCAGGTCGCCCCACTCACATTAATACACACACACAACACATAAATTGCAAATGAAATTTAGATTTAGTCCAGGTATATTTTTATCAGAAAACTGTAAATAACAATGAAGAATTATCAAAAATTTTCAGTGGTACATCTCATTCTGGATTAAACGAGAACGAGGTTCTTATCCAGCTGTGGGAGGATCTGAACGTATTCTCACTTCAACTCACCCCCCCCCATGATTAGCAACTTATAGCGGTAATACTCCTAAAATAATACAAAATCCATAAAACTTTCACTAAGATTTACGGATGGTATTAACTTAAATACGAAATGTACTAAAAGTACGCATATGAGATTTACTGGAGTTTAATTAAGGATAAATATACACTAAATCGTAGAATGAGGAGATGTCCGATGAGCTAGAAAAATTTACACTAATTGTAAATCTGTATTTTATTAAAATATTTCTATAAATATAATGGTTTTGCAAATCTTATAATTTACATCATAAGAAATTTTAAATTTATGTTGTTTTTCCTAAATTGTTACAGGGTGATTCAATTGCAGGTCGCCCCACTCACATTAATACACACACACAACACATACACTACTGTAAGTAACGCACTGCTTAATGTGAAAGTCAATTTGGCTACAATAGCTATTTCAGAATAGCACGCTAGTATTATTTGGTTAACTATATGTTTATATGAGAATAGCTTATAATCTTAATGTAATTACAATTAATCATGGCAATTATTAGTTTATGAGTTGTATTAATAGTATCTTTTCATCTTAATAGTTCATTTCCTTAGATAGCTATGACGTTTAGTATTGTACTTCTTTAAAAAAATGTGGTGACTCCCACAATATATTATGACGACATGAAAAGTAATAGTAAAATTACAGTCTTCCCAGTTGCAAAGAATTGTTATGAAATATACTAAGAGGTGTAGATCTCTAAAACACGCATTTAATCCATAACCTTGTTTGGATCATCGTCATATCTAAGTATTATAAAGGGTCGATAAATCTCATAACTGCGTGAAAGGATACATCTTTTATAATTTTGACGCTTTCTTGTTGCTTTTGATCAGCACCGTCAAATATTCTATCAAGGTCAGTATTATTTACGGAGATACCTACTTAAGGTCTGACAAAATATATTTTGTACCTAAAGATACTAATTATTCTGAGATACTAACTTACTAAAGCTCTGATCAAATATCTAGTTTGAGTAAGTATATTTTCACAATTATTTCTTAAAATTGCATTCTTTTAAGCACTGTCCATTGTACTGAGGAATCTTTCTCGTGATATATATCAAATTGATGCATTTCGAATTGAGGTGCATATCAACCAGTAGAATTTTGCCGAGCGTTATCGAAACTTAAGTTACCCAAATGGCAACGTGAAATTGAAGAATAAATCTTTGTAAATAAACATTCCGTAGTTTGGCCACCCAATTTAAACGGCTACAAAAGCTGCGTTACGCCTATTGTCCTGAATCGTAGTAACCGATAAAATAATGTTCTAAAATGAAACATGGGTTTTAATTGATATTTAGAGATGCCTAAAAGAAATTTTAGAAATAATTATTAGAAAGAAATAGTAACTATGTCATAATTTAATAGTTTATTATCACTAAATAATCATAAACTAATAAAATGAGGTTTAATCAGATAAGCTATTCTGCCCCCATAAGTTAAAAGGCCCTAACTCCAAAATTTTTTTTAATTGACTTTTTTTGTTTTTTTTTTCGATTTACTGGGATAAAAATACGTCTTTTTATGACATAAAAGGCCCTAAATTCAACTCCATGGTTACTATTACTACAATTTATATTGGGCCCTAACTCCGAAATGTCGTGGTTTTTGAGATAAGATGGCCCTATGTAACAATTAAATGTTTTTAAAACACCCTAAGTGCATAGGCAGTTGCAATTAGGGTCTTTAGACTTATGGTTCAATAGTCCCCACCTAAGAGCATCAAGGAACTTGGGCCTTCTCTCATAAGACTAAGTAGGAGATTTCCTGAATTAAGGCCTTCTTTCATCAAACATAACAGCATGACTAGGCTAGAGTTTTTGTTGTTTGCAGCTGTTCTCACTTAGTAACTCAACAACAACCTATCAAGTTAATGTGTCATGAACGTGTATTTTGGTTGTGTCAGATAGCCTGGTTTTCTTTCTACTGCACTTCAGGTAATTTATTTTTTAAGTTGTAATTGTTGATTTGCAAAAATGGAACATGAAACACAGTGGAAAGGTCTATGAATTTCCAGGACTTTCTTAAATGTGTTGAAAAAGCTAATTTAGGAAAGGTAGACATCAAAGAACTTGGTGAAAGTGACTTGTATAAATGAAAAAGACTGTTCTTCTAAATAAAAGCTTAAGTGTCGAGAAAATGTACCATATTTCAAAGATGTTGTGAAAGTAACTGCTGACAGAGGTAAACTAAGCTTTTGTACTCTTCGAAATATGAAGAATTTCCTTCGAAAGAGTTGAACTTTATTCAATCCAAGTATATCAAGAAGTTTACCTATGCCAGAAAAAATAAATAAAGTTCGGGGTTTCAATAAAACCAAAAGAAAGAAATTATAGAAAAACTGTGTCCCTTTATGCCATCCAACCGTCGGGGGTTTTGGACAAGTCTTCCAGAGTCAGGAGAACGAGACTTGATTGACTGTGATGAGTAAAAACTAATTTTCCAAAAGTTAAAGTAGATAGTGATCAAATTCTGTAAATGGCAGAAGTGTTTTTGTTTTCAATTAATCTTATTATTATTACTGTTTAAAGTTAAGGTAAGTGGGGACTTATTTATCACCAGTATCTCTTAACTGTGTAATAGGTCTACAATTTAAACTATTCTAATGACTTTGTGCCAGAAAAAACTTTGTTTGTGCATAGATTACTTCTAATTCTTTTTATTTAAGTCATGTCTAAAACACAACAATGTATATTTAGTTTTTTCTAGTAGTAGGCAGCCTACAATTTAACACTTTTTTTTCTTATTTTAAGTAATTTTATTTTTACAAGTTTGTAAATTGTTGAAATATTTGTATGTACTTGTTAACTTTACTGTTTTACATTTATTAATGTCAACAAATATAACGAGATAGGTTTCTTATTTCTAGTAATAAGCTTAAAAAATTAAAATTGATCCTTGATTAAAGGAATATATTGTTTTTAACAAGCTTTTAAATTTAAAAATAAACTTTTACTTGGTAAAATATTTTGTTTGTACTTGTTCAATTTGTTTTATTTAAGTAAAATCTAATAAAATAACATTACATGTTGGTTTTGTTTTCTTAAACTGCACTTTTAACACCAAGAAACATTTAAAAATATGATTATGCCAATTAGGTGTAGCAACTAAACAAGTCCATTTTGACGATGAAAAAGCCCTAAACTCCCGTAGAAGGAGTTAGGGCTTTTCAAGGATGCGCCTCAGACCAAACAAACTGTGACATAAAAAGCCCTAAATCCACTTTTTCTATTAAAAAAAATTAATCAATGAAATTTCACATCAAAATACATATTTTGGTAGGTCTATCAATAACATTTTAGCATAAACCTTTTTTTTAAAGTGCTAAAATGTTAATGTAGGTAAAAAAATTAGTAATGCCTCATTTCCTGAACAGTTTTTTTTTTTCTTGGAGTTAGGGTTTTTTTATTCTTATGGGGGCAGTATTGTACTGCAAATGTAATACAGCTATTACATGTAATATATAAATCATAATCACGGGTTTACCATTAGAAGAAACAAAAGTCAATGTGACTGTTAAGTAATAATAGTTAAAGTGACAACATGATTTGGTAGCAGTTGAAATATGCATTTCAATAAGAATGGAATTAATTAACCCACGTTTAAGTAGCGGCGCGGCTCGGTCAGTATTTAACAGAACTACATGCAAAATTTATCGAAAAAGTTCCAAAATAATAAATGTTTTGCCCAATTCTAACCTAAAACCTTGCAACGTCCTCTCTTAATAGGTAAATAAATACCGTCTATTACACACAAAACGTTAACAATATAAATGAATTACCAAATACTTACAATTTATGAACGCCTGTTATGAGTTTACTAATGTATGTAAATGTAAAAACTTGTAATATAGGATTTGTAAAAATAAAAAAAAAACTAAAGGTTAATTTGTTTTGTTGTTTGTCAACTCATAATACTTTTTAACTCATTCTAGTATAATTGCAATAAACAAAATTAAATACAGTAACAAGGACTACGATCGAGGAAGAAAATAATAGCCTATATTTTGATTTACCATTCGGAGTGGTGCCAAGCTGGGCCTTTAGGTTCTTTCTTCGGAGACTCAGATTTTAAGGTTTAGTGAGAATTCCAGATTTCTGTTGACGAGTAGACACTAACATTTGTAACATCTCACCGTGAGAGAGCAATGCACACATAAGTCCACATTATATCAAGCCACTAAGACCACAGGGCCAAAAAATAAAAAATTGGATTTCATGAAGACGACTGTTCGACGAAGTATGTTTTGTTCAATAAAACAGTGTTTCACCCTAGATCAATCAGACCGATTTATGTCTCCGAAATAGTTTACTGCAAATTATTTATACACTGTGACTTGTTTTAATGGAAATAATACATTAATACGTTAGAAACCCGTTATAATTAGGAACAAAATAAATGTAAACATAAAAAAATCACGTTTAATAAATCCAGCTGGTGTAAAGTGTTTCAATTAAATCTCAGTGGCACAGCTGACAAAATATGTAAATCGTGTTGGTGAAACTTTTTATATCCAGAAACGCTTTGTAATTTTACAAACATTTCCTTGAATACATTATAATCCAAAAGGATATGTCAATAACATAATATGATAAGCTAGCTTCTAGTTTTCTTAAAATTATAATCTTCTGCAGTTTCATCAGGGTAGGGCTTGCTGGTATTTTATCGATCCATTTTAACGTAAAATTAGTTCACTTTTTTCTTCACCATTTTCAGAATACCTTGGCATTAGTTGTCTTTCTTTTGTTACAAAATTTCAAAAATATGCCCTGTCCTTTCTAATTTAAAATACTTAGATATTTAGTACATATATTAATTGAAATAAAATGTACGCTTAATTTTTATATATTATATCAGTGATTTACAATCGATATAGACAATTACGGTTACTCGTGATTAGCACTTTATTGTTGCTTGTGAATTTTCCTAAAATTCCGCAGTTACATGTTCCACTTTTGTGTTTTTACATGGACCACATCAATTTCTTTTATTGTTGGTTTATGTATGCAAGGTACGAGTACGCTGCACCACGTGTTGTGTAATAGGCTTCGATAAAGTTGCATGCAAAATTTTAATCATATAGCTCATTTCAATATCGTCATGCTGGGTTACAGATAAATCATACAGAATAGAAAGCTTAACATCCTCTCAGTAGGTATAAACGGAATTGTTTTAGCCCACTAAGTGCTTCAATAACGCTCAACCAAATTCTACAGTTCAACATGAATCATAGAACTTGGTGTTGTCTATGTAGAAATGAAGTATCCTGAACATTTAAAAGGCTGAAGATGATATTTATTGAGATATCATGCTAAATGATACATTCACATTTTTGTTTCTTGAGTTAGGTTAAAAACCTGTGTTTTAATAATTAGTTCTAATAATTACATGTTTTAATAATTAGCGAGTTAGGCAGTGTACTACAACGCAAGGGTGCGCTGAAATGATGCGTTGTTAATTTTTACGATCCTAGAATTTTTTTACTGCGTGAATAATCTACATATTCTGAAATTATAGTACTCAACTTTCTTACTACTTTAGATTTGTTTCGTAAAATCAATACTCTGTCATTCCAATCTTTTTAATAACAATTTTACTTACGAATGTATGGGAGATTGTAATAAAGAATGGTTTTTAAATGCGGAGCAATAACTAAGCAGTCAATAAATAACGTAATATACATTTAGTTATGTGCTGAAGAAAATTGATGTAGCAAAATGTTAAAATTATAAAACAAGGTACTTATGTTATGAAAACATTTAGATAAAACTAAGGCCCTTATAAATGATATATTTAGAGAGGCTTCATGAGATACAATGTGACAGAATATTATATTATAAACAGTTGATGATTAATACACAGTAAAAATATTTACCTTATGTTCTATAAGAATAATTACCAAAATTGAAACGTCATGTTTTAAATAAAAGAAAAATTGATTAAAGTTTTGGTTACACTACATCAAAATAACTTTAAACAATTGTACATCTTAGAAATTGAATATTACAAATTTATTTTATTATTAGAAAGACAACAAGGGTATCTTATTGAGGGATAGTGCAGCTCCTGTCTGTCACTTTTCTTAGTACTCTCTATTTGTCCAGTACAAACCATTCTATTTGATCTGTTTAGTAAAGATCAAACAACTTTATGGGTTTGGACTAGTGTAACCATAAAAAATAGGAGGGGTAGAATAGAAATGGAAAAGAAAATTTGTCTGTCTCTACAAAAATGTAATACAACAATGCACATTCACTGACATAGTAGATTACTTGTACTTGCAGTGCTGCTACTAAAATTGTGTCATGTAATGTTGACAGATACTTGATCATGAGATGGATGATGTGACATGCTAGCTATGATTGACATCATGTTCATCGGGAGTATTTACAGTGGGTTGGCGTACGATAGTGTCATGATGTTGTTCCTGTGTAGGATTGTGTGTTGAGAGAGAGTGTCTTTTGATGGTGGTAAATGTAGGGACAGGAAAAGGGGAGAAAGTGGGAGATAGAGCGAGAGAGAGAGAGAGAGAGAGAGAGAGAGATTTTAGTTACGTGTGGCATGAGTGTATAAGTGCGAGAGTTTCCAAGCCTCCTAATAAACTGTTTTAGATCAAATCTTTTTTTTCATAAATTAAGTTAAAATTTTTATTATTTATTAATCATTCATCATCACATTATCATTTTTGTCGTTGTTATCTGATAGTCATCTTATTCTCAAACACTTTATTTGTTGTAGCTATGATGTATTTGTTTTTTTTTTCTTTTTTATTATATTATGAGTGTATATACGTAACATTAATACATACTTATATTGTAAATTTCATGTTCTCAATACGTTAAATTTTTGTACAAAGATTTTACACTACTTATATTTTTAATTAGGCTTTTAATTAGGCTTTATGTAGATCATATCCTGTTTTTGTATATTTGTGTGATCTTTATTTCCATGAGGAAATAAATATTGATTCTTTTCATAATTATCTTAGTGTACAGATCCAGATGTGTTCTCTTCCAGAGAATTTATATAACGGTAAGTTAAAACTTAAGATTGGTCTATTTCTTAACAAACAATAATTATTCCTCGTTACCATGAAAACACAATTTTAAAACTTTATACCCTCGAAAATTTGTTTAGTACAGTGGCATCGTAAGAAATTTTGCTTCAAGTTGATGTGGACAAAGTTAGCAGAGTTCATATTCAGTCTTCTTCCGGTCTACGACCACGGCTGAACCTCTGTCGTTAGGACTGGAATATTCTTCAAATGGATAAGTCAAAACAACACAATTTTCACTGAATACAATTCACGTAGATTTTATCTTGCATGTATGGCTGTACATGTAGTCTGAATATTGGTGTTAAACAATTAATCCTTGAGTTTAGATTGTAGCAGCTCATGACTGACTTATTTACCAGTAGAACCGCAGAAGTACTATAACCTACTTATTTTACTGTATATTTTGCAATATGTAAGTATTGTATGGGCACCAGTCACTACGTCACATACATGTTCATTATTATCAATACCGCTGAGGTTGTACACGCGAGTGATTTGCATAGTTTTTAAATCAACATTTACGTCTATTTCCTCAGACGTACTTAAATTTGGCTTTTTAGACTAAACGAAAGTGTTTATAGTATCATAGACACACACAAAGGAAAGGAAAAACGTTGCGAGTTTACAAATGTAATAATAAACGTATTTAACTGTTAAATTGGCGCCACCATTGCTTGTTGCCAAAGTATGTTATAACATTTCTCCCTTATGCTATTTACTTTGAAAAGTATTTCTTCGCTTTTTTTTGTTTGAAGTAGTGTACTTTCAGTATTCCTAATATTTACTGTTCAAATACTCAAACAAGGTTCTTGAATTTTTTGAAAAGTTTATCCTAGAAAAAATCATAAGTTTTGGGGGTTGTAGTGGTGGTCAACATTGAAAAATATCAATAGGGTTAAAAATATTAAATTATTATTTTTTTCTGAAATTAGATTTATTACGCTTTACACACTTGAGATAACCCCCAGACAAGTAAATATATTTTTAATTATATGTAAAGATTTTAACTAACGATTTTCTCTAACTTTTAATATCCTGACAGTAATTAAAATATTACCTAAACGTCAGTATTAAGTATGAAGAGCCCGGAAAACTTTTAAGGAAATATTCCAGTTTTATATTTTGTATGCCTTTCGATGCTGTGTCGTTTTGATTCCACTACAAGTAGCGTGGTTCAAAATCGATATCTTCCAGGTCAACTAGTAAACTCAAATTGATTGTGTCATTTATAAGCTTTATATGAACACGTGTAGGTCACCCTGCGTCCTAACTATATTATCTCATTCAACTAGACAATGTTTTAATAGCTGTACCAGATGTTCAAAAGCATTATTTTTAGTTCTTTCTTATTTGGATTAAATCAAAATATACAAAAGTTACAAGCGTTAACAATATCTCATGCAACTTTACAAAAGCGTGGTTGTTTTGTCAACCAAAGAGTGTCATCCACTAGTAGATCATAGTGGAACAGATAGAAGTTTGCTAATCAACAATGGGGTTTGGCTACTTCAGCTATCATCATACTCCACATGTAGGGTACCTAGTCTGAGTCAGAAATATATATTCAATGTCACCAAGCCATAGGAGGAATGCTTGTGTTATTTACTGCAAAGCGCTCACAGCTTTTCCTCAACCTTCTCCTCAATAACAGAGAATTGATATGGATAAACATTTGCTGCAGTGTCCCTAAGAAAAGGCTGTGCTTCAATCTGTCCGTGATAAAGAAACGGCGGAATTACATTAGTGTGATATCACTTGCCGCTAATACTGGTCCCTGGTCTTCAATGTATGGCTGTAGATGTCAGAGTATTGATGTTAAAATATTAAGCCTTGAGTTTAGATTGTAGCAACTGATGAATTTGACTTATTGCCTGTGGGTCTTAGAAGTACTCTTACCTACTTATTTTACAGTGTAATATTTAGCTGAATACAGTTACTGTATGGACTCCAGCCACTACTCCACATACTTGTCTGTTATTATAACTACCGATGAGGTAATACAGTTGATTAAGTACTGTTATTCATTAAAATCATAACTAATCATTCCTAACACATTTCAATAAAGTTAAACACGGGATTTTTTTTTACATAGCTTACAATTTAAAAGGTATATGTATTTTCTCAGAATTAATTAACTTTGACATGTTTTACTTAACCAAAGTGTGTATAGTAACGTAAACACACACAAAGGAAAAGAAAAACATTGAGAGTTTACAAATTTATTAATACAAATATTTATTTATTATACGTGCTACAATTCTTTAATAGATCCTACATAATCTTTGATAATTCAAATTAGTTTCAAAAGTTTGAGAAGAATTTAATATGATCGAATTTTTATTTATAGATGCTACTTTTTTCTAACTATCAGAGGACAACATTTAGGATATTGAAGCCAATGAATCATTCCATAATGTTAATAAATCTATGAATCCCATTGTTAAGAAAGCATGGATAGAAACTAAGTTTATAATGGTTTCAATATTTATTCTTGATAACCGTTGTAAACCTTATCTTTATTAAAAGGTTAATACAATGTTTAGCAGTGGTCTTAAAGTTTCATATATATTAAGAACGTAGAATTCTTATCCTATCAATAATTTTAAATAAAACCTATCTACACTTATAATATTGAAACATCTTTCAAGTCAGCACATAGTTCACTTGAAAGACTGGCGATAGGTGTGGCGGAAAATGATATAAAATCGAAAAACATATGACGTAACCTCTTTATTTCTATTACTTAAATCACAACCAAGAATATAATAAATTTACTTCTTATGTCGACCGAGTTTTCAAATAAAATAATTCTTTCTTGTTTAATTCTACTAGCACTTCAATAATAATATGTTTAAACAAATTCTGAAACACTTAGTCGCCGTTATCAAGTATTTATACTGTAAAGTTCAACATGTCTCAGTGAAATTTACGGATCTATATTATTCTCTTGTTGAGGTAGTGCATATTTTCTGCGGAAGATTGCAGCACACGTGACGTAACCTACATTTCATATATACGTACACCTATGACGGAAATTACTAACGTAGGGTATTATTAAAAATATTTAATAAAAGGAAAGATTATATGAGTTTAATAAATCTATTAAATCCATTGTTATAAAGTTCATAAGGAAAGTAAATTCATAATGGTTTCAAAATGTAGTCGTTTTCAACCGTTGTGAATTTGTAACAGGAAGGAGATTAAGAAAAGGTTTGTACACATTGAGGATGATAAAAAGAAAATAGATCAAAGATTAGAAAAGATAAATAAGAGATTTAAAACAAGACTAGATGAATTTAAAATGGTAGAGTAGATAGGGACAGAACCTAACTTAGAACTTGACCAGGATACAGAAAATGGTTAAGGCTACTAGGGATGTAGAAAACAAGTCAGTAACGGGCAGTAGTTTTACTGGAAATAGAGGACATGGGAAATAGGGTAGAAAAAATCCCTGAATAAGAGATTGGATGAAACTCTAGGGAAATTAGAAAACAAACAAACACAACTAGAAAATATGATGAGAAATCAAAGCATGGTGGGCATGAGAATAAGCCAACCAGCAAACACAGAAATATTCTTATTGGAATTTGATCCAATAAAAAATAATGTACATCCTATGGAATTTTTTGGAAGCTTGTAAAAAATATATAGAGAAAAATAGAGAAGGATGGGACTTCCAGGTATTGATAATCTTAAAATATATGAAAAATGAAGCAGGAAAGTGGGGGCGATAGCATATAAATAATTGGAAAAACTTTGAACAATTTTATAGAGTTTTTAAAGGGAAATATTGATCCATAGGGGAACAGAAAAAATTTTAAAAAGAACTAATGGGTAACGGTACATACAGGGTTGGATTCTACAATCTAGTAACATATGTATTGGAATATTTATAATAAAAGCCAGTATTTGGAAACTAGAATTGACATGGGAACATTCCTAGCATATATAAGCAAACATGTTCCTAGAACCCATAAGTAGTGCAATTGCTGCAGCCCAAAATATTGAAAGATCAGAAGATCTAGAAAACCTGTTGAATCAACTTAATATACTGAATAGTGACACATATAGAAGTTATGACAGATCATTTTGATATGAGAAATGAGACAACACTCAATAAAAATGTAAATCAATACAAGAATTTAGGACATAGAGATACACCATATAGAGGGACACAAGTTAGAGGGAATATTAGAGGAAATAATTTGACTAGAGTAGGCTCATACTACAATAGGAACACATATAATAGGGAAGAGTAGAGTTTGAGAATGATATGAGATGACAATAATAGTTAGATTAGTATAGGTTTTGTATATAAATATTTAGAATAAGATGTGACAAGGATAATGTAATATAGTAGATAGTATATGTAATATGTTTCCAGTAGGAGATGACAATATAAGGATATTACAATATTTGTTTATCAGTAAGAATATATTTAGGAATTTTTTTACAAAGTATTTGTGTATCATTATAACTTGTGAGTGTATAATCTGATAGAGTTAACTTGTATTGAACATTGTGTTATGTGAAATGGACACGTTAAACATTATATTCAAAACATATAGAGGTTACAAGTATTCAATTTAAAATATTTAAAACTTTAGTACTGTTCTTATATATATATAATATATATATATAAATCTATATATATATATATATATATATATTCATTGATATTTGTAATTAATTGTATTGATTTATATGTACAATTGTAATTTGTGTAATCATTTAATATTAATTATAAATTTTGTGTAACTGATATATATATTCATTGATATTTGTATTAATTGTATTGATTTATATGTACATTGTAATTTGTGTAATCAATTTAATATTAATTATAATTTGTGTAGCTGATTTATATATTCATTGATTATATTGATTAATTGTATTGATTTATATGTAACACTATAATTTTTGTAATCATTTAATATGAATTATAATTTGTGTAACTGATATATATATATTCATTGATATTTGTATTAATTGTAATTGATTTATATGTACATTGTAATTTGTGTAATCATTTAATATTAATTATTAATTATAATTTGTGTAGCTGATTTATATATTCATTGATATTTGTATTAATTGTATTGATTTATATGTACAGTATAATTTGTGTAATAATTTAATATTAATTATAATTTGTGTGAACATTTAATACATTGTAATTTGTGTAATATGATTGTAAGCTTTGCTTTGATATTTTACTTTCTTTTAAATGAATACTTTTAAACAAAATTATCAAGAAATTTAAATAATAGCTTAATTGGACAAAAATTTAAAAGATTTAATTGGAGGAGAAATATAAATTGATAACAAATATATGATCAATTTATATTTGGGGGTTTGTGTAACAGGTCAAATTACGACATTTGAATATTCGCGGGAATTGGCAGACTGTGACGTCAATGAATCGGCAGACTGTGACATCAGTGAATCACATTTGTCGGAATTGAGATTTATTTAATAACGAAGACATTTATTGAACTTTATACGGGAAAAGATTTGATTAATTAAAATGAAGTAAACATAACCAAAATTCGTGTTTTACAAAAACATTAAATAGAATTACGCAGAAGAGCCAATTGTGGTATGAATGACTTGTAAATTTATGACGTCATAAAGCACCATGTTGCTAAAAATTTAAATAAAAAGCTTTGAAAAATTAATAAAAAAGAAAATAGAAATATTTAAATTGATTAATTATAGTAAACGTGATAAATTTTCGACAATTTATAAGAAAGAATTAAATTAAATTTATTCGTGAAGACGCTGATTTGAACGAGAGAAGTGATGAGTGTTTTGTTTTGAATCAGTATCCGTCGTATTATATCGGAGATTCCTTCTTCTACCACCAGACTCGAAGCAAGGAGGTTGTGTTAGTTCTCCTGGGAAAGTAATGATCTGTTGTATAGTATATTGAAATTTAATCAAGGATGGGATAATTGTTTAGACTTTTGAAAATTATCAATGCACTGCAAGGTGAGTGAGTTTATAAATATTGTTGAGAGTGTGACATTTAATAAATTGATCTCGTGGTCACTTGCTTTGACTTTCTTTAAATATCCCTTTTACAAAAAGTGTGAGTGATGTTAAATTTTTGTAATTATTACTTAATATATTTTTGGAACCCTGACATATACACGGACTTGTCTCTGTGATAACACCAGAGACGTTCAAATCTAATAATTTTTGAGTAATACGAGGAAATACAGCTAGCATTGGCAAGATGGCGACCGATACTATGATGAACAACATGGTACAACAACGTGCCACTGGTGACAAGGCGCGTACAACTACATGGTGAGTGAATAATTCCTAAAGAACTGACTTTCAGCAAATTATCGTAACCAACGTGGGGTGACACACAGCAAAATTGGTGTTATAATCTGGGACTCTCAATCAAAATTGACATCGCATCAAATTTGGCTTACATCAAATTGAATCTTTATGAAAAGGTTAGTCAAATGTTTAGCACTGGTCTTATCGTTTTATATTTAGTAACGAGGAATTCCTTTTACACCAGATCCTAATATTAATTTAAACGTATCTATAATACAACGGATCTATTGATACATCTCTCAAGTCAGCACATTGTGCACTTGAAAGATTGGGTGGAATTGGGCTTGAAATTCTCAGTAAGATTTAATAATATATGGAGTAAGCTCTATATTATAATACTTAAATTGCAACCGAGGATAGAATAAAATTTCGTTTAATATCAACCGGTTTGTCACATAAAAATACTCGTTTCTTGTTCAAATCTACACGGACTTCAATAATAATTAAAAATTATATAATCTGAAAACATTAAACACTGTTATAAAGTAATATTATACTGTACAGTCCAATACGTGTTAGTGAGAATTTACGAATCTACATTATTCCCTTGTCGAGGAAGCGCATATTGTATCCGGTAGATTGAAGCACACGTAGCGTAACCTAAATATCTCAAATAACCAACCTAATAAGGGAGGGGAGTATTACATGGTGGAATAGCGACGACCTGTCCAAGGACTGGCCCTAGTACCATGGAATGCTCTAACCTGGGTGCGCATAACAGTTTCACTGCAGCCATTACTGTTTGTTCAGTACCAGTGGTGAATGGACGGAAACTGTTTTAAGCACTGGTAGTCCCAATCCCTGACAAGGTTGGTCATTAGAAATTTTTAAATAAAATTTTTATAGATCTCATATTCATTCCTACGTGACATTTTTCCGCTCTGTATATTATTACATGACTGCAACATTTCTTTGTGAGTCTGACGGTTGGTTGCTTCTAATGTAATGTGTTTTATGAGGTTTGTAGACTTTATTCCGCTTATCTTTCAGGCTTGGACTATTTTTTCTTTGTTTTAACAGTAATTTACTTAAAACGTTATGTGCAGAAACAATGACAACTTACAAAACATAAAGGATGCTACAGACCAAAGAAAAATCACAAACAGACAGCAGTTGTTTAAAAAAATATTTTTTATCTACTAAAGCAAAAGCTAAATGTCCTGAAAAAAAACTACTTAAGTGACTGAGTCTAAATAAAAGTTACGTGTTAGAGATTATGTGTTTGAGTATTTATTTAAAATGTAACAGATGATTTCACAGTTTTGGAATTTTCCCAAATGATTGTTTGGTTGTGATGTAGTAATGTATTTTAATTTAATGAAATAGTTTTGACATGGATTATATGCTTCATTTTTTTATAAATATAAGACGAGATTCATTTGATTTCTTACATGTTATTTGATGCATTACTTCAGACACGATAAAAACTATAAGCTTTTGCATAATATTATAAATAGAAACTTTTATTAAATGGAGGAATTGAAAGGAGGCTGTATTAAAAATATGTGGTAATGATAACTTTTCTCACATTTTAAATGTATTTTATTACAAACGTGCAAAATCATTAAAACACAACCTCGTTTATTAAATCATTTGATAATCAAGCCTTTTACTCAGTTAAAAATATACAACAACTCAAAAAGTTACTTTTCTAGAATCTTAAAGATGAATGTATTCTGAGGTGGTTCTCTCTTTATTTGTAGTATAATACAGTTACCTGGTCGGATTAAATGGTTTCTGGACTTGAACACTAACACTGAATTACACATGAACTCATATGGAACTGGAATTTTAATTAACTGAATAATAGCTTTGCCTATCAATCAGGGAGATATATCAATAAAAAGTTAACCTTCTGATTTGAAGTGCGTGTCCTTAACTGGCTTTGAAGCTTTACGTTAAATAAAACATTAAATATTAGGATTTTTTTTTACTTACTTGTTTATTGTATACTTTTAAATTCAGTTTTAAAAGAAACGCCAAGTGCTCAATTATTCATAACCGTTCTAATATCGCTGTAATTTAATGAACATCTGCTGTCATTTAAGATTTCCTTGGGGGCCGTCCCCCTAATACCTCTGATATGACATAACACTGAAATTTATTTCAAGAATTAAATGTATAGGTAAAAATGTACCAATTTTCAATGCGTTAATTGTAATTATTAATACATATTAAGCCGATCAGATTCTTGAGTCTGAGAACACCCATCAGGCTACAATGTATGCCTTTCATTACACTACAGTACATTATAGTTTTAAGACAATAATATGATTCTGTATAATATCCTTATTTCACGCAGTTTTATCATTCTCTTACATCACATATTTTTATATAACTATAATTCCCTGGATTCCACGAAAAGCTAATGATTTGCTTTCAATTCCAGTGTATATTTTAATATATGTTTATTTCAAGTTTAGTTTGTGTTTTTGGTATTACATTTTAACAAGCGCAGAAAACATAACCTTCTATTAAATTTCCAACTATTATATGTCAATACATGCAAAGCAAAAACAATAACAGTATTACTGTTACTTGGCATATTTGCATATGTCCTCGAAAAATTCCTAACGACCTAAGTACGGCCAGTGCCAAATTAAACGTACTTATCATTGGCTGAAAGCCAGAACGCTCACCTTTATAATAAATTGAGTATAAGGCATAGTATAAAGATAAAACATTTCTGATGTGAACCTCTACAAAATAAATTTTTACGGCCTCCTCTGAATACAATCAAACTAATATAGCCTTTCGTTTAGGACTATTATAACGCTGACCTAAAACCATGAATATAATCTTGAACTTTAGTTGATTTATTTTTATACAGCTCACTTTGGTTTTTTTTGTAAATATGTAGTAATTACATTCCTGCACAACAAGGCTGACGTTTTCCTCATTTTCAACTTCGTGTTTAAGGAAATACATTGGGCCGTTTACATATTATTTTGTAAATTACCTGAACAATTTTATGCTGCCAGTACAAGAGCAGTATGAGTAAATGTTTATAAATTTCACGAAATTAGCCCCACAATTCTTCTATCTCATTTCCCAACTTAATAATACTAGCTATAGCTGAACATTAATCGCTATACTCGTTTATGAAACTATCAGTAGCAATACTCACAATATCAAATTTACTCTTGTACTGGTCAGCTTACTTAATTTTTTTCTTTAAGCTTTCTTCTATATTGACTGATTCCTGCACGTCATTATTTCACAACAAAATGCGAGTCTACTCGGCTTTCTGATTTGTAATTAAATACAATTATACGAATACAACCATTAAAACCTAAAGTTTTTTATATTTGTTTAGAAAAATCATATGTTTTATTATAGATCACAATTTAATTTCAAATAGTAACAAACTGTAACCAAGGGAACTAAATAACGAAAAGTAGTCTGCACTACCCAGAACTCGCTCCATAGAATAATGTTTGCCTTATAAAAGGAATCATTAAATCTTAATCGTGTACTATTTCCTGAACCTAAAAAAGTATTATATTATGCAACAAAATCTACAACCTCTTCTTTCGATGTAGGTTATTTACATTTTGTATCTATCTATTTTTTTTTTTTTTTTTTTTTTTTTTTTTTTGGAAGACTATACAACCACTTCAAACGATGGCTGAGATTTACTTAATTAACGGAGTTGATTAATTATGTTTATGTATTATATTTATTGCCCTGAATGAATATAATACAGAGTGAGTTATGTTTTAGAAATCTTTAAAATCTGTGAAAATATAACAATTTGTTGTATTTTTAATTAATTGGATTATCAGTATTCTAGAAACTCTTTTCTTATTGAAATTCTTATTAAATTTGAAAACAACACTGCAATAAGATAATTTTAATTTTTGTGAGGCCTTTCGTGCTCAAGGAACACAACATCACACCCACATAACTGAATAAAAGCATGTATTCCTTGAACACCAAAGAGATTACAAAATAAAATTTATACCATTGGAGTGTTTGTTTTTAAATTTATTGCTGAATTAAAGACGTTGATTTTTCTGCTGGACGTCTCATGGAACTCTGGAACGTTTAATCCGAATATATGAGATCACGAATTTCCTTAATTAATCATTTATTTGGCATTTATTTCATATATAACAGGTTTTTTATTTTAACACAAAACAGTCAAGTATAAAACATTAATGTGTTCAATGTAATCGCAAATAATAGCTAACCAGATTTTGCACGACTTTTATTTTCTTCAAAGCAATCTTTAAATTGTAGTATAACCAAGACATTTCAATAAAAGAATCTACACAGCGTGACACTGAGGTCTGTGTCAGGTGTCCGCCATGACAGTGTCATGTGGCACCTAGGCCGGGTTATCTGTTGCAAACCACAATCTGCACTCCTTAAAGAAATCATATAATTTATTTTTCAAGTTCAATAGATTTTGTATCTTAATTTTACAGCTATGAATAGGTTACATTTTGATGGTGTAGTCTATCTCATATTCATTTTAAAACACATGTTTACATTATCTTATTGAAATAGCATATAACAGTCCCATTTACGAGTAATTTGTAAAACTTCGTACATTTGTATCTTAGTCTAAGGAGCATGTATTTACTTCAGCAGATGTGTAAGAGTGTTGAAGTGTTGGTTGGGGTTTACCATGCTCTCGTTGGCTCTAGGCTTTCTTATGGCATTACATGCTGGGGAGGGACCTACTGCTCAACTTTGTATCCCATTATAATTTTTCAAAAAAGGTTCATGAGACGTGCGTAGAGAAAAATTTGAACATACATGACCAATTTTCTCAAACCTAAAGATTCTTCCACTGCGTCATTTATACATTTTTAAATTACTAAAAATATTTTACATTAGAAGCACCTCATTTTCCGTGGCTCGCCAAACAACCTATAATTTAAGAAAATATCAAGTAGTGTTTGTGCCAAAGTCTCATTTAACAGTACATCAAAAGTTTTATACTAGTGTGGCACCGCGTTTGTTTAATTTAATAACTCCGAAAATAAACCAATTTACAAAACTAAATGAGTTCTTGAAAAATCGAAAAATTTGGTTGTTTGAGCAACAAAATATAGACAACTGGTTAAATGTCACAATTTAAATGGGTATAGAATTTGTGTAGAATTCTAGTGTAGATTTGTTGTGTAGTTTTTATTATTATTATCTTTTTTGTTTTTTATTCCCTGTGTAATAATAGTTTATTTTGTTATTGTTGTACAGTTACTTTATTGAAGGGATAAATTTAGTTGTGTAATTTAAAGCACAGAGTTATTAAACAGAGATTATT
Organism: Homalodisca vitripennis; assembly: GCF_021130785.1. Classification (NCBI taxonomy): domain Eukaryota; kingdom Metazoa; phylum Arthropoda; class Insecta; order Hemiptera; family Cicadellidae; genus Homalodisca; species Homalodisca vitripennis. The sequence continues at coordinate 65,576 of NW_025776342.1, forward strand.
TTTTGAGTAAAATAAATTTTTTTCCTAATACGAGTTGCGTGTCGCTGCTAGCCGATTTTTGTGTGTTTGTTTTTGTTAAGTGATGGAGATTCCAATACTGGTTTTACCTATGGGGTTACTATTTTGTCTTGTCTTAAATACAGTTTTTTTAAAGTTATATTATCTTTTATTGAGACTGTTTTTGCATCTTAAAATGAACATATTGTAGTTACTTAATGTAAGAACATTTATTTTGATTTATACTATGTAAATGTATGTATGTATTTTATTATGCAAGAAGATGTGTATGCAAAATGTATATTCTGTGTTTTTGACAAAATAAGGAATTATTATTATTATTATTCATTTATTGAACAATAACTATCATTCGGTGACGCACTCAACATGTACATGTCGTAAATATTATAAATAATGAAATAACTTCTTCCTAGGTTCAAATAAAGTTGTACATTATCCTATAAAGTATTACTCCTTGTGTAGAATTTCAAATGAGTATAATTCATTAAATATATATTATCGTGGTGTTTTGTACAAATTTAGCTTCAAAAGAATTTATTTATTGTCTGAGCGTAAGCAAAGCGGGCCACAAAAATTATTCCTGTTTGACATCGGCATTATGTCTCATATATGAAGCGAGATTAAAATTTTGCATGACCTCATAGAAGCCTGTTACATGACATATGGTGTGGCGTATTACTTCCTTGTTAATATATATATATATATATATATATATATATATATATATATAAAGTAAAGGTTTTAGAATAATTTTATAATTTCTAAACGGATAATTTGTTTGGCAATTTTTGACTATGGTGACCTAAATCCTACAAAACAGAATAAAGGAGAAGTAGCACTCGCAGTAGCTCTTGTGCTGAAGAAGCGCTAGGCTAAGGACTAAAGTTAAACCTACGCTATCTCTAACTCAATACCAAGAGACGTGGACTCATAATGGCGTATTTCCAGGCAAAGATTCAAGGATAACATGATTTCGGGACAATTCCATTATCATATACATTAAAAAAATTGTATTCCAAAAATCCATTATTTCGTACTATTATCTTCCAGTATCAAAATTGTTCTAGACGGAAATGTAAAGTGCAATAGGCAGAGATTAAAAATTTTAAGCAAAGAATATGCCAATTTTATTACTACAACTTATCGTATATTTTATTACTGACAGAAAGTAGGTTAAGAGCCAAAGTCACCACTTCCAAGGTCTTTATAAGGTTACCCGATGATGAGTTTACGTTTTCTCCTGTTGGTTTTTAATTCAACCGGAAAAATGTGTTCTGGGAAAACAAGGACAACCACTAAAATACAGAAAAAATATAGAACCTTAAACGCAGGCCTCATTTGAGGCTCAATCACGTAATGCGGCGTTTGCTATTGGCTACATTTTATGTTTTTTTACATTCATAATATATCACCAAACATCTACTTTCTGAAAAAAATAAATTCAAGAAAAATACATTTAAAAAATAATAAAGATCCCGATAAAAACATACAGAAATAATAGGAATTAGAAAAAGAGGTATTTCGTTGTTTATAAAAGTAATTGATGCAGCTACAAATAATAAGTAGCACAATGATATAATTAAACAGTTTACAATATAACATAATTTAAACATACATTTCCTTTTTAATTTCAATTTTTACATTTATTTCAGTTTGTAATCTCTTTATTATTATCAGACAGGTGCTTAAGCAATTTTGATTAATTTATTTTTGTAATACGTCATTACAAGACTAGGAATTTCAAAATGTTATTATTTCTTAGTCTCTATTTGTATGATCCTTCAACACCAGGAAAAATTCCATGTCATAAAATGAATTTAACCTATAAACACTGAGGTCATGATCAATAATCTAAGTGAGTTTTTTCGTATCAATAATCTTTAAAAAATAATTTTGATATTTAATTAACGATATGATTTTAAATAAGATAAGGGCTTCCCGAACACTAATCCATAGTTCAAAATACTTTGAATAACTGAAAAATTAATATCTCCTCAGTGTAATAATCCTTAAGAAATATGTTATCCTTGATATGTTTATTATTCCTAAAATTATTTTTGGGAATTTTTTAATTACATCAATTGTTTCTAAGTAAACCAATTATTTACTATTATTACTACTAAAAATGTTAAACATTCATTACTGTATTCAAGGTTACAGAGATTTAATATACATAATACAAATATAATAATACAACGTTAAATTTGTTTTTAGTAACCGACAGACGTTTAAAGTCAACTGTACGTTTATTGATTTTTTATTTTATTTTCAAATTTAAATGATGATTGCCACTCATAACTTGTATTGAATGTATTTATTTTCCATATATATATATATAAACAATATTATTAATGATACTGATATAACGACTTGGATTGTTGATATTAATATTCCAGAGTATTAATATTTAAATCATCAATAATACATCCAAGACGATATAAAATATTAAGTACAATGTATTACTAAATTTGTTAACTATTAAATATTATCTGGTTTGTCTAAAATAAAAATCACAGTTCTAAATAAAAACAATGGATTTATTTTTAACTGGAAAATTAATAAGTTCAACCTTTCAGAATTTTTATCACTCTATTTTCCACAAAGAACTGACAAAACGTTTAGTAAATTTAAAAATTCCTTTGGCAATAAATAAAAATATTAATCAAATATATCAAAATAAAAATCGGAGCTTTCTTCTAAAATAAAATAATAAAGTTTTAAAATAAAAATGAAATACCACTTGGAAATAACTAAAATAGAAATGATCCCCCCCCTTCTAAGTTCACTCAAAATTCAAATTAAAAATTTAAACTTCTCTTTACACTATTTGAACCATAACTTTCAAGTCTCTGCAATTCAGATTACAACTCTCTCTCTAACTATTACTAAAGTTCGATTAATTTTTGAATTAATAATTCACAATAAAACAGTTCCAGTTAAATATTAATAAATTACTACTTTTCCAAATCTCAATTAAAGTTATTGACAAAGTTCAATTTTAATGCACTTCTCTTGCAAGCATGAACCAAATGTAACTTGTATGATTCCATTATGCTCTATTGTTCTTCGAGAATAAGTTATTCAGAATGCTCTGTAGTTTCTTTGAATTACATTTTTTCCTCAAAATCACTCGCGGAAAAATTTAAGAAATACGGCGCACTGCAATTAACTTTACTCACAAAAAAAAACCAAAAGAAGGGCGAAAATTATGAGCGGGCGCTTAAATACTTCCCTTTCCAATCAACTTTGCAGGATATCCGTGGTGCTCTCTCATTGGTCCAGCTGTATCAAACCAGGAGAACAATACTCGCAACAAGACAAGTTCTAATCAATTCAAGGCAGTCAACCTGCCTTCCTAACAATTTAAAACTACCAGTACTAACTTGCCAAAGGATTACATGTTCGTTTTTACCCTGACATTTCACAATCTAATCTAAAATTAAGTCCCAATATTTCGATCCCAAAATTTTTATTTAATTTAAGTTTTAATAAAAAAAAATAAATCAATGTAGCTTTAAAAACGCTACAACTGATTAATTGTGTAATGTTAACAGCGTCATTTATATATAGTACAAACGATTCTAGGTTAAAAAATATTTTATATTACTAACTCCACATTACAAGGGTTTTATATTTAGCGTAATGAATATTCAACTAAAACTATTTTTTTATTATTTTATTTGCCACACACGTGTCTTAGTAAGTAATAAAACATTATTTTAAATTTGTTCCACTTCTTTAAACATTTGTATTCTAAGAAATTATTAATAAATTTAAGTAAAAGATGGTGACTATTATGTCTAGGGTATAGGTAATATCGAAAATTTGGTTAAACCGTTCGTAATAATCACTGAAATGGTGACCGGAAGTGTTACAGTAGAAGACCTTTCATATTTTCATAAATTAATACCTAAGTATATTAAGGCCTAAAGTAAATATACATTCCAAACATCCAATCTGAAAATTATATTTTCGTTTCGTTATCTTTGGAAAATGTATGAAAACCTGATAAAATTTCATGAATCCATTTGATAAAGTAATTTATGAAAGTTCTTTTACAAGACATTACATTTTTTTAAATGAAAGACTAACCAAGTTTATTTATAAGTTGTTAGATGTAAGATTTTGTTTAGTTTTAAGATTTGTTCTCAGTTCTTTCTAATTTCATAGGTTAATTTTGAGTTTAATTCAGATTTTCATGATACATAATATAGGCCTAAGACCACTATTAGTTAAGACACAACATAATATCATCATTTCATGCAAACACATTCCAAAACAATATTAATTATAAGAAAACATGTACCTAAATAAGAAGATTCAAAAATAATTATAATATTAACTAGCCTATCCAATTTCAACATGGCCTAACCATAATTGAATTTTAACCCTAGACCTGACACAATGACAAATAGATTAGATTTATTTAGTTTCTTATAATATTATGTAATATAGCTCTGAACATCACCAAAATATGTTAAAAATCACTTATTAGATATTAAATACCATTAACCTGTAGTTAATTATAAACAAACATAATTTAGAGCCTAGTTTAACAATATTTGTCAATACCAGAATAATAGTACGTTTAATAGCGAAAGGGTCCCAGTATATAGATAATTACCACCCAGGATCATAAAAATCATCTACAAAAGGATTTTTGAATATAATTTCTTTCAATGCTCGGGATAACCTAACAGGGAGCAATCGACAGTGAAGGTTTGGTGTAATAATAGCAGCCATCTTGGACAGTGACCACTGACCTATCTCAAGTAACATCCTACCGTCAAAATAGATGTTCTTTCAAACCAAACACTTGCCCATGCATTAAAATCTTCTTATACAATATATTTAATAATCTCTAGATTTAAGAACAAAACAAATTATACTTTTCTATAGTAGATTTTTGTAAGGAATACGAATTTAATAATGCCCACACCCACAATATAATAATTTAGAACCTTAGCATAAGTATATTTAAGCACTTGTACGACAGGAGAAGCCATTAACTATTACCAAACAATGCTTATATATTTTAAAAAAAAACTTGTCCGAATACCTAAAGATCGTTTCTTTTAATATAATCCGATATATTTCTAAATTATTATTTTAATTATAAGAGCAATAAAGGAACATTTAAATCAAATTCTCAAACCCAAAACCCTTCTTCCTCACTCTGACCAATAAGAAAAATTCCTCAGTTCGCCATTGTTAACTGACCACTCTGATTGGCCAGCAGTGATCTAAACAGCTTCACACGGACCCAAGCCATCTTGTTAGCATCTTTAACCAGTCTCCTCGAGGTCTTGAGACAAGACAGATCTCCGTGTACTGACTACTACATTTTTTTTAAATTTATCATAAAAACCTTCAATTTAACCAGTAAAATATCAAATTACACAGTACACTTACCTGAGCTTCGAGAATATTCCTTTTATACTTGACAAAGGGAATTAGTTGAGTGAGAACATTGAACTTATCATAATTTACACCAAGCAGTGTATTATACTTGGTACTTTTTCACTCTCATATTCGTCGCTTCATCTACCAGAACTGACATCCAGCATCAAGAGAAGTATTTCAAATAGAACTTCAAGAACTTCAGCACATAGAACATCCAGATCTTCACTCTCATCATTTCACCAAACGACCCACCAGGATGGAGCCCGTCTTCTAGACATTCGTCAAGGATACCCTTCATCATAACCCAGCTATCCAATCGCTCAATAAAGGAGAAAACTGGTCAGAGGTTTAATTTATATTCCAATATAAACCTTTCTTTCAAAGATCATTGTCCAAACCCAATTAAATGAACTTAAAATTGTACTAAATTTCCTTTAAAGCTCATAAAATACTTTAATATCAATTTTCTGTCATAATATTTTTTTTACTTACAATTAATATCAATTTCTTTATTTCAATATTTTAATCTTCCAAACAATAACTGTCATGATAAATAATTTAATATATGGCTGTCTTTGCTTTTAAATTGTCTTTGTTAGGTGAAAGAACCTACCCCTAGATAAGAGCAGAACAATTGTATTTAATAGAGCATTCATTATATTTTTTTTAAAAGAACCCTGAGAATTGTTAATAAAAGAATTGTAAAATAAAATTTAATAATTATAGTTCATTAAAAAGTTTGTAATACAGATTTGTAAACAAGAATTTCTTTATTTTCTCAACCACATTTTCTCTTTATTTATCTTAAGATATAATAATAAATTGACACCACAACGTGAGAGAGTAATTTTAATAAAGAAAAGGCGATATGAACACATTCCTTGTCAGCTCTCTTACTTACATATATACCACGTTGGATATAAACAGTTGGTAGACATTCGAACAAAATGTCGCTCTTTTGTATATTTGCCCCACTAAATAAACAGTGATCTAATATTATACACATCTCTTTATTGGCATTTGTAAAAATGACCCTGCTTTATTCTATTAATTGTGTTGTAACTATTCAATAAAGGGCATTTTATTTCAAATAGAAATAAAACAGTATTAATCCAGGAGCCGGGAGCCAATTTTCTTTGCGTAATTACATAACTTGCCTGAAGGACTTTCCTAAGAAAAAATTGATCGAAAGCCGTACTATTTTGGTAAAGGTTGAAAGGGAAAGGATCAAAAATATAAAATGATAATTTTTCCTTTTGTCAGATTTAACCGTATTTGTATTTTATTTACCCTGTACAAATAAAAATTTTTCTTAGCATAACCTCTATAGCATATTTAAACTCGCCTTTACGTGCAAACGACTTTTATCCAAAGCACCTTATTTCTAATCAAACTATACAGCTGGATTAAACAGCCCAAAAATTTTATTAAGAACGTATTTTAACGCAATTTTGAATTTTACCAAACATATTTAATGTATTTTTATGTCTTTATATTTAAGCTCCATAGGTTTATTTAAATGCGCCTTAAACATTTAATATCCTGGTGTAAACATCTGGATTATCTCTCCTCCTGAGAATTTATATAACTGTAACTTAAGCCGTACAATTAGTCTATTTCTTTAGTAACAATAAATATCCCTCGTTACCATGAAAACACAAATTTAAACTTAATACTTTATAAATATGTTCACTGCAGTGGTATTCTGAGTGATTTTACTTCATGTTGAAATGAACAAAGTTAGCAGAGTTAACAGTCAGTCTTCTTCCGAACTATAATACCAACACCACGGCTGGTCTGTGTATTTGACTGCAATATTCTTGAAATGGATAAGTCAAAACATTAAATTTTCCATTAAATATAACTCATGTAGATATTGTATTGTATGTATGGCTGTAGATGTCAGAATATTGATGTTAAACAATTAAGCCTTGAGTTTAGATTGTAGCAACTGATGAATGTTACTTATTACCTGTAGGACATCATAAGTACTCTTACCTACTTATTTTACAGTACATTTAGCTGAATACTGTTACTGTATGGACTCCGGCCACTATCCACATACTGTGCGTTATTATCACTACCGATAAGGCAATACAATCGATTAAATAGTTTCATAAATTAAAATCATAAGTATTCACTATTAACAAATTTCAATAAAGTTAAAAATCGCGATTTTTTTTACACGGTTCGCAATTCAAAATGTATATTTATTTCCTCAGAAGTAATTAACTTTGACATTTTTGACTGAACAACAAATTGTGTATAGTAACGTAAACACACACAAAGCAAATGAAAAACGTTGTGTGTTTAAAATATATTAATACACTTATTCAATTATTAAATTTTGGCCACAATTCTTTTTGTTGGCAGAAAATTGTCCAACATAAAAAATGCAATTACTTTGAACTGTATTTATTCAATTGTTTATTATTTTAAGTGATATACGTCCAGTAGCCCAAAATCATTATTTTTCTAGTACACACTGGAGAATAACATGGGTGAGTATCAAAAGAGTCAAATTTATGAAATAAAAGTTTTTTTAGTAATATTTCTTTAGTTTTACACTTAAACCGACCGTCAGATAAGTAAATATATTTTTAATATATACAGACCTATAAAGTGACAAGTTTGTCTCATATCTAGTTGTCAGACAGTGATATAAGTATCATCTATTTTTTTAATCAGGATTTTTTAATCAAGTCTAAGATTAGTCAAAACATTGTAGTATTAAATGTATCCTATAAATTCTTTGATGATTCAAAATTTAATAGTTTCAAAATGTTGATAAGAAATTAATATACATCAAATTTTTTTATAGATGCTACATATTTCTAAGTATTGGAGAAAATTATTTAGGATATTTAATACAACCTATTATTCCATGATGTTAATAAATATATGAATTCCATTGTATGAATGCAGGTATAGAAACTAAATTCATAATGGTTTCAATATTTATTCTTGATAAATGTTGTGAACTTAATCTTTACTATAAGGTTAGTACACTGTTTAGCAGTGGTCTTAAAGTTTAATATATGTTGAACGTGGAATTCTTATTCTATCAAGATCCTAATTTTAAATCAAACTTATCTACAAATATAATATTATTACATCTCTCAAGTCAGCACATAGTGCACTTGAAAGACTGGCGATAGGGGTGGCGGAAAATGATATCAAACCGAAAAACATTAACGTAACCTACTTATTTATATTATTTAAATCGTAATAAAAAATACAATAAATTTACTTTTTATATCAACTGAGTTGTCAATTAAAAAATATTCTTTTCCTGTTTAATTCTACTAAGATTTCATTAATAACTTTAAAAATATATTCTGGAATACTTAGTCGCCATTAACAAGTATTTATACTGTACAATTCATTACGTCTTAGTTAGAATTTACGGATCTACATTATTCTCTTGTCGAGTTAGTGCATATTGTATGCGGTAGATTGCAGCACACGTGACGTAACCTAAATATCTCAAATATTCAAGCTAATAAGGGAGGGTAGTATTACATGGTAGAAGGGTGACGACCTGCCCAAGGACTGGCCCTAGTAACATGTAATGCTCTAACCTGGGTGCGTATAACAGTTTCACTGCAACCATTGCTGTTTGTTCAGTAACATAGGTGAATGCACGGCAACTGTTTTAAGCACAGGCAGTCCCAATCCCTGCCAAGGTTGTTAATTACCTATTTAGAAGTTACATTTTAATATATCTCATATACATATCCCTCTTGACATATATGTTTAGTATATATATATATATATATATATATATATATATATATATATATTTCTAGCGCGCGCGCGCGCACACACACACACACACACATTTATATATATATATATATATATATATATATATATATCTACGTCAGGTAATAATAATAACTAAAATCATACGAGTCACAATTACTCATATACTCGTATAATTTTTATTATTATTATTACCTGATGTAGATTTTTCTTTTGTCTGTGTGTGACGGTTGATTATTTTAATGTAAAGTGTTTTATGTTGTAGACATTTCTCTGCATATTTGGCTTGATCTAATTATTGCTACTTATTTTCTTTTTCACATCTTTCAAATCCGTTTAAAATCTACGAATCTTTTGCAACGGAATAAGATTATAAATGGAAGCATTTGTTGATTAGAAGAATCGGGGTGAGGCCGTATTCAAAATCAGTGGTAATTGTAATTTCTCACATTTTTATGTTATTTATTACAAACGTACAGACTCATCAATACATGATCTTGCTTATTAATTCGTTTGACAATTAAGTGATTGACTCAGTGAGAAATAGAAAACAAATGAAAAAGTTGTTTTTTTAGAATTTTTGAAAATAAAATAATCAAAGAGTCTTTCTTTATCTATGGTGGAATTAAAGTTAATTCTATGGTTGGATCGAATGGATTCCCAAGAACATATCAAATTTGAATTTAAATTAACTGAATTATAACTTTGCCTATTAATAAGGGAGATATTTATAGAACACATTAAGCTACTGACGAAGTGCTAGTACCTAATGGTCTTGCAGGAAGCTTACACATTATCTCAACTTTTTCGCCTCTCCTCTCTCAGTCTTGTTCTACTGTATACGCTAATCCTAGAGAAAGCCCTCTTTAATACCGCATGTCTTATATTGCAGAGTACAGAAATGTATTAATATTAGTTACTTGTGTCGCATTAAATGTTCAATAAAATACTGGTTAGTATTACAAATTAATCTTTAAATACTTCTCAGATTGAAACTTTAATAACAATCTCTGAAAATATTTTTATAATTTCACCCTTCATTTTACTAAACCCTGTTATAATTTTTCAGTTTTATTATTACTTCTTATTTCGTTGATATTTTAAAAAGCGCAATAATTGTGATTGTATTAAAAATAATATAGGTAGGTCTTAGTAGATAGTAATATGGCGGTTCTAGCTCACTTTTGGGACAGTCAGAAAATCAACGTAAAATACTGTTTAAAGGACAATAAACTAATCTGTAAATCACGAATGTAAAATAACCGAATCTATAGCTGTTTTACTGTTCAATGTTTGCTTCTACATTTCTAAGCTGTTTTAATGAAAAAATCCAGAAATCTTCGAAATCTTTATTCCACGAAGTTAATTGTAACACAGTCTTTATCTTTAATAGTCTTCTTTCCAGTAACAACCAAGTGTAATTTTTCATTTTTGTTCAATTCTTTAATCTTTTTTTCATCCAAAACAGTCAAAAATCTGTTTGGCAAGTGTACTTTATAATCTTCCAACTCGGCAATTATTGTAAACCCGAATTTATCTTTCATTTTATCCAATGTCACAATTTTATACTTCTTATTTTCTTCTAAATCAAACAGGTAAGAAAGGAGGGTTACTATACTACTTTTCAACTACTTTAAAAGAAATCACATTTTTTGCAAAAATTATTGAGAAAACTCTTAAATATAGCACATTTCCCCTGAAAACTTTGTGTTTTTTGTTTAAAATTTTAGGCAAAAGATTTCAACTACTTTTACTTTCTAGACATTTTTAAGTAAATTTAGAGCTTTTTAAGTAAATATTTTAGAAAAAACAAAAATCCTAATTAAAAATTTTTGCTATTTAAATGGAAGTTGAAAATAAAATCTGCACTACTGGAAAATATTCTTTAACAGAACTCTTAGGAAATAAAATAAAACCAACTAACGAACGATTTGGACTATGGCTTTTAAACGAAAATTTACATAACGATAATCTAATTACAAATATTGGAGATATAAACTATACAGAAAGTGGGCAAAGAATGAGCAAATTTAGAAGAATTACAGAACCTTTTTGCGATAATATTATGATTGTTAAAATAACAGATTCTACAGATTTAGAAGGTAAATTGTTAAAGAAAGACGCTTGTGGATCATTTAATAGTTACTTAAGAAGCAAATTTTCTAGATTTCCATTAGCAAAACATGGTGTAAAAGCGAAATTGCCACAATTTTTAGATTCTAATACAATAACAATAAAAGGAGTTAAACAAATTATACATAAAGATTTAAAAACCATAACAAATAAATATAAAAAACCAGTTGCAATACCTTATAAAATTGAGTTAGCAGATGTAAAATTATTAACACTCTTGGAAGAATTACCAGAAATACTAGAACAATTAGCTATAGAACACTATTATTTGCTAGACTTAGACATAACACAAGATTTTGCTGGTATCTGTAATAAACAAGAAATGACCGATTATTTAATAGAAAACTATAATTTTTGTAAACAAGGAGAAATTAAAAAATAACTCTAAAATTATTGTAGATAACGACAAAACTGTTGGAAAAGATTGTTTAACTTGGTTAAGTTCTAATTCTAGGGTAAAAATATATAATAAATTTATCTGCCAAATAACGAGTCCAGGAATTAATAAACAATTAGGTAACCATATAGTAAATTTTGCAAATTTTCCCGACAAAAGATTAAAAGAAACATTCTCTTGTGAGTTAGCAAAAAATAATGGAATTACGAGATTAGAAGCAACTATTTACAATTATGTAAACGAAAATGTCCAAACTGATAAAGAATTTGATCCGCTAGATGATTGTATAAGCTTATTAAAACAAAGTAGGAGATATTTTAAGAATGCTCCATTTTATTCTGTATCTTTATCGAAAATGTGGATAAAATTAACGAAGGCATTAAAAAACAGTTGCTGTATAGTTTTTAACGATATTTTACAATATGTTTATTGGGGAAATAAAAATACGAAAAAATTAACAGGATTACAGATCAAATTACCAACAGATAAAGAAGAAAGAAGCAAGTTGATTACATACGTAATATCTGCATTTAGCCTTAATCTTTTACCAGTTAACTTAATCTATGTAAAAGAAGACAAAGATGACAAAAATTTGGTAAAGATTAAACATAAATGCTATTTAAAAGAAGGCAAAACATACTTATCTAAGTCTAATACATTATTTTCGACGATTCCAAAAGAGATCGATTTAGAAGAATTAGGACTAATAAACACCAAAAATGTTGTTCCACACATCTGTCGAAATAGATTTAATATTACAAACAAATTATTTCCAAATACATTTAAGAAAATTGATCCAATAAATTCTATATTTTAAAAAGTATTAAAAAAAGAGAACAAGAATTGGAGGAAATAAATATGGAAACTAGGAAAAGAAACTATCTAGAAAACTTAAAGGAAGAACAGGAAAAATATAAAGATAGTTTGGAAAAAGATAAACAAATTAGAGAAATCGAAAACGAATTAGTTGATCAATTTTCGAAACAATGGAAGGATTTAAGTACTAAAGGACACTATAAAATCTCTGCATTTGTAGTTAATAGAAAGACTAGATTTAGCTATGTTGGAGTTTTAGCAGAAAAAGACGGTAAAAAAGCTGTATATTTTGTTAAAGGACTTTTTAAAAATAATTTTATCGAATTGTACAACAACAAGGAAAATTTAAAGGAAGAAGGATTTATTTTAATTCCATACAACGATCTAAATATAATTTACTATCCAATCGATAAACCAATTATGGAAATAAAAACAGACCGTTTAACTTCTTTTAATGGCAATACTTTTCCTAAAATTATAACACTAAACGCTTTAGATCTTTTTACAAATAAGGAAGATATTATTTACAAAGAAGAAGATAGAAATCAAGTACAAAATCTAAGAATGAATAACATTCTTGGAACCATAAAAGTAAAGGATTGTAAAAGATTAGAAGATTTACAAGAAGGATTAGAATTAAAAATAACTGCTTTATCTACAATAGTTTATAGAAAAACTGAAAGATATATCTTAAAATTCGAAAATGTAGAAGATTGTTATATTTCTAATTATTGGTTAGAAAAAGAAATAAAAGATAGAAAAATTGATCTAAATTACAAGTTAAAAATAAAGTTAGACAAGATCAAAACAACTCCTAATAAAAATAAAGAAAGATTCGTATTTATTGGATAAATGTATTAAAATTAAAAAAAATGTTAAAAAGAATAGAAAGACGTGTTTAGAATTTTAAATGTTGTCTTAATCCACTACCATACTTAGAACTTCTAAATCTGTATTTATAGAGTCTTCCTCCAGAAATATTTTGTAAATCGTTAGAATCTACATCAATTGTGCTGTTAACAACTTTTTTAATAATCTCTAATATTTTATCTTCGTCTTCTGTATCTAATGTAAAAGAATCTGATTCTGTATTGTTTAAAATATTTACAGAGCTTTTACTATTTTTAAACTGTATTTCTACGAGTTCTGGCTTATATTTTTCATCTAGAAGATTGTATAAAACTTGCTCTTAAATTCTTAAAATCTGTCTCGGCATTTTGTATTAATTCTAAAATTTTATTATTTCTTTCTTCTTAGATTTTATCTTTTTCGCTTTGTAATAATGTTAGTGCTCTATCCATTTATTAAGAAAAAAATTTGGAACGTGGAACGCGGAGCGTGAACGTGAACGTGGAACGTGAACGTAGAACGTGAACGTGGAACGTAGAACGTGGAACGTGGAACGTAGAACGTGGAACCTAAACCTTTACATGTAAAATCACGTTAAATTAAACGTAAAACACAAAATTTACGTTCATGTTACGTTCTACGTTCCACGTTCCGCGTTCCACGTTCCAAACAGAATCAGATTCTTTTTGCCATTAAAAGAAGTTAAACCGTCTGTTTTTATTTCCATAATTGGTTTATCGATTGGATAGTAAATTATATTTAGATCGTTGTATGGAATTAAAATAAATCCTTCTTCCTTTAAATTTTCCTTGTTGTTGTACAATTCGATAAAATTATTTTTAAAAAGTCCTTTAACAAAATATACAGCTTTTTTACCGTCTTTTTTCTGCTAAAACTCCAACATAGCTAAATCTAGTCTTTCTATTAACTACAAATGCAGAGAATTTATAGTGTCCTTTAGTACTTAAATCCTTCCATTGTTTCGAAAATTGATCAACTAATTCGTTTTCGATTTCTCTAATTTGTTTATCTTTTTCCAAACTATCTTTATATTTTTCCTGTTCTTCCTTTAAGTTTTCTAGATAGTTTCTTTTCCTAGTTTCCATATTTATTTCCTCCAATTCTTGTTCTCTTTTTTTAATACTTTTTAAAAATATAGAATTTATTGGATCAATTTTCTTAAATGTATTTGGAAATAATTTGTTTGTAATATTAAATCTATTTCGACAGATGTGTGGAACAACATTTTTGGTGTTTATTAGTCCTAATTCTTCTAAATCGATCTCTTTTGGAATCGTCGAAAATAATGTATTAGACTTAGATAAGTATGTTTTGCCTTCTTTTAAATAGCATTTATGTTTAATCTTTACCAAATTTTTGTCATCTTTGTCTTCTTTTACATAGATTAAGTTAACTGGTAAAAGATTAAGGCTAAATGCAGATATTACGTATGTAATCAACTTGCTTCTTTCTTCTTTATCTGTTGGTAATTTGATCTGTAATCCTGTTAATTTTTTCGTATTTTTATTTCCCCAATAAACATATTGTAAAATATCGTTAAAAACTATACAGCAACTGTTTTTTAATGCCTTCGTTAATTTTGTCCACATTTTCGATAAAGATACAGAATAAAATGGAGCATTCTTAAAATATCTCCTACTTTGTTTTAATAAGCTTATACAATCATCTAGCGGATCAAATTCTTTATCAGTTTGGACATTTTCGTTTACATAATTGTAAATAGTTGCTTCTAATCTCGTAATTCCATTATTTTTTGCTAACTCACAAGAGAATGTTTCTTTTAATCTTTTGTCGGGAAAATTTGCAAAATTTACTATATGGTTACCTAATTGTTTATTAATTCCTGGACTCGTTATTTGGCAGATAAATTTATTATATATTTTTACCCTAGAATTAGAACTTAACCAAGTTAAACAATCTTTTCCAACAGTTTTGTCGTTATCTACAATAATTTTAGAGTTATTTTTAATTTCTCCTTGTTTACAAAAATTATAGTTTTCTATTAAATAATCGGTCATTTCTTGTTTATTACAGATACCAGCAAAATCTTGTGTTATGTCTAAGTCTAGCAAATAATAGTGTTCTATAGCTAATTGTTCTAGTATTTCTGGTAATTCTTCCAAGAGTGTTAATAATTTTACATCTGCTAACTCAATTTTATAAGGTATTGCAACTGGTTTTTTATATTTATTTGTTATGGTTTTTAAATCTTTATGTATAATTTGTTTAACTCCTTTTATTGTTATTGTATTAGAATCTAAAAATTGTGGCAATTTCGCTTTTACACCATGTTTTGCTAATGGAAATCTAGAAAATTTGCTTCTTAAGTAACTATTAAATGATCCACAAGCGTCTTTCTTTAACAATTTACCTTCTAAATCTGTAGAATCTGTTATTTTAACAATCATAATATTATCGCAAAAAGGTTCTGTAATTCTTCTAAATTTGCTCATTCTTTGCCCACTTTCTGTATAGTTTATATCTCCAATATTTGTAATTAGATTATCGTTATGTAAATTTTCGTTTAAAAGCCATAGTCCAAATCGTTCGTTAGTTGGTTTTATTTTATTTCCTAAGAGTTCTGTTAAAGAATATTTTCCAGTAGTGCAGATTTTATTTTCAACTTCCATTTAAATAGCAAAAATTTTTAATTAGGATTTTTGTTTTTTCTAAAATATTTACTTAAAAAGCTCTAAATTTACTTAAAAATGTCTAGAAAGTAAAAGTAGTTGAAATCTTTTGCCTAAAATTTTAAACAAAAAACACAAAGTTTTCAGGAGAAATGTGCTATATTTAAGAGTTTTCTCAATAATTTTTGCAAAAAATGTGATTTCTTTTAAAGTAGTTGAAAAGTAGTATAGTAACCCTCCTTTCTTACCTATTTGAACAGTAAAACAGCTATAGATTCGGTTATTTTACATTCGTGATTTACAGATTAGTTTATTGTCCTTTAAACAGTATTTTACGTTGATTTTCTGACTGTCCCAAAAGTGAGCTAGAACCGCCATATTACTATCTACTGGTCTTCTTGTACGTTAGTAATCATGCCAGTCACTTTCGTAAAAGCAGTTCCTAAAATATCAAACCAGGATAACAACTTAGCTACAGTAAACATTGACTTCCAAGAAAATACCACTATAATTATCTGAGTTAAAGTTTTTCCAAGATAATAATCTCAAACCACATACCATAACACATTTGGTATTAGTGAGAACCAATTTAAAAATCTAATTTGTTTGCGTTAACTCGTGCTTACGTTTACTTATTAACGATAGTGAGCTTCCTGTGTAATGTAATACCGAGTGCTGAGTATTATATATTATGGTAGCAAGGATTGTCAATCTTACACGCTTAGTTAAAACCGAGTTTAGGTTTATCACGCCAGGTACAGATGTCGATTCCTCTCATCTGACAGACCTATTATTTCAGGTACCTTTGGGACAACCATCCAAGAATATTTCTTGTGTTTGCACTACCTTAGTTACAACTTTTTTTGGATACTCAGTTTTGGAAACGTGGTGTTTGATTGCTTTGAAGTCTTCCGTTTTGGTAATAATACTCTGGTCATGCCCTGTTTTATTACAAAAATATCACCTCATTTCCGATTTTTTTCAGATTGTTGAGGTTATGTTGACAACTGATTTTGGGGTGATAGTTACCAGAGATTGGAGGATGTTTACATTTCTTGTATGCTAGACAACTAGATCTCTGCGGCTAGCGTTCAGCTTTTAATCTATTCTCCCCATAACTTACATTCTATTCATAAATAAACGAAGAGTGCAGAGGAAAAACGCCGAAAGTCCAAAAGTTTAAAAATATATTTTATTGCGTAAATTGGTTGCTAAGGCGGTGAAGTATCACCATGTGGAGCGTTACAGCACAAGAACGACTAAGTTCCGAGATATCAAGCAAAAACTAAACCGTACTCAGAGGAAAATGACTAAGCTCCAGAGTACATAAACCGAGCATAAACGACTAGAGTCCAGCCACTGCCTGTTTCGAGCAGGCGCCGCACGCCGTCTTGTCAGCTGCTCATTGCTGTCTGTAGGCCTACTGCTCCCTGTTGTTCTGCTGTTTTGTTCCCCCTGTGCACTATTTCAATGGGATATATCGTTAATTTGTAATGTCTTATAGTGTTATATTGTGTTTTATGAAAATGAGTAGTGGTGAGGAAGACAATAGGGTCAATGCTGAACGCACAACAGTTATAGATAATTATGTGGAAATATGGGAAGTTAAAATTTAATAATTTGTGCAAATGTTTTTAATAATAACTTACTGTTGGATCTTTATTAAAATACACAGCTTTTATAACAATTTGTAATGCAAAGATACAGAAACCTAAATATGTTACTTGTACTAGGATATCTTGTTAGTTAATCCGTTATGAATAGAAAATAAAACTACTATAAAATGTAGAGTTTGGATTCACCTTCAATATTATCTTATGGACTCTAAAACTATATTATATTTAAACCTCAGTATGCACTTAAAATTGAGGATAATATTACCCATTTTATCATTATTATCAATAATATTATAAAAATATGTACTAATTTTTAATTATAAAACATTGCTTTTTCATTATTTGCAACATTTAAACTGAACAAGATTCCTGACCTGACCTACATTTGGGCAACATTACATTAGAACACTCACCGTAATAGCAAATGGAGTATAGAGTGCAGTATAAAGATAAAACCACTGGTGTATACCTTGAAAAAAAAAAAACATGTACAGCCTACTCTGTGTACTCATCAACAGCAGTGTAAATGTTTAAAATTTAAATATAGCATTATTAAATGTATCTTGCGCATTAGCTAATTTATTTTTATACTGATATCCTTTGATTGACTTATTAAATTAAATTACAATAAATATAATCTGTGATAAAACCCATAATATATATCTATGGCAATTATTCTGATGAAACCATTTTATATTTTATAGTTTTTGGATGCCAAGTAAACATGTTAAAATTAATCTTTAATTTTAAGCTTTAAAATCCTTTTACACGTTTTCATTAAACATGTTTATGAAATATAGAGTCATGTCTAACAACCCAATCCAGCTCGATTAAATTACAACATATGTTACAAATGTGGTATACAAAATATCTTTTTATGCAAACCATCTTATTTTCCCAACATATTTGTTAGGAAAAGAATTTATTTCCTCAAATTTAAGCAAAAAGTGATGATAATAAAACCAAATCAAAGTTTCTATTCCAAGTTTAGATATAAACTATATTTTATATTTAGAGCACACATAACGATACGAAATGTCTAGAATATTTATTATTATTCTCTATAAGTATACTTTTTGACATGTTCCTTTAGATAACCATTATTTTTACTGTGCAAGAAGTCTGTTTGCATACATAACTATTAATTATAATAATTGTACTATTATAAAGCACAAAATAATTATATCTTACCTTACAATTAATTATACCGCGTTACCATGAAAACACCAATTTCTAAACCGTAATACTTTAAAAACATTTAATACAGCGTCCACATGATTCATTGTGCTTAAGTCGGTACGGACGGAGTTAACAGTGTTCGCTCTTCTTTGGATCTGTGACCCTGACACCACGGCTGAGCCCCTGTTGATTTGACAGCAACATCTTTTAAATGGGTAAGTCAAAATATTACATTGTTCACTGAAATTATCTCACTTAGATGTTGTCTGAATATTTATATTTAACAATATTCTGAAGTTTAGACTGTAGCAACTCATGAATTCGTCGTATTACCTGCAGGAGACCTGAAGTAGAAATTCATAGCTTTCTAGTATAGGCATTTTTCATGTTATTACATTAAAAGTGCTAACAATCACAAAGGGGATAGGGTCCTTGTTATCATATGTCGTTATACAGGCTCGCCCAGCCGCGTGGTGGGGAAGAGGTGATATTCCGTACGGGCATGGACATGTTAGTTGGATCCTGACTCATCGTTACCAAAAATAATAATTTCGGTGCTTTTGGTGCAGATCACTATAAAACTTAAGTCGTCATATTATACGGTTACCAAACAAAAGTGTTCTAATTTTTCCAATTCCACTACTCAATATTTGATTTCGTATGTTATGAAAAAGTAACATGTTACAAACTCAAACATTAATTTAATAGTTTCACGCCTTTTTTCAATCTTCAGATATATAAGTACATAATTTCAGATACCCATAATACATACGCAAAAATATTCAATTTTATTCAAAAAATGTTTTTGGAAGAGTATTATTCGTAACAATTGTTTAAAAATTTTTAAGCAATTTGTAAAATGTTTTTCTTTTTGCTTTATTTATTTATTTAACCAGTACTTTGCCCTTGCTTTACTACCTATTGATATAAATAAATAAACGTTTGATTTACAATAATTGCTATTGAGGTTATTTGTCACATACAGGGTTTTGTGGATTATACTGCCATGGGCACATAAAACAAATTGTATCTATCTGAGGAAAAATTGTGGTACATTTAAATTTGAATTTATACAAAAATAGGTTTAAATTGTGAAAGATTTGGAATTATAAATTGGGTATATCTTACTTGAGTTCAAATCCAGTTTTACTTTATATGTTCCATTGACAATTATTCATCTTCCAATCATCCTTGTCTGTTTAGTGTAGATTTAATATTGGTAGTGTAGGATTACCCTTGCAGATCTGGGAGTTCTGGTTGTCATCCAATATTCAAGTTTTCATCATCTAGTACATGTCTTTTCTGTTCTTGGATTCAAAAATCGAGATTCACCAATTTAATACAAATAATAAAAGTATTACTGTATTTATTTAACTCAAATGTTTATTAACTTTGATGAGAAAAGACTCTTCTCAATCTTCTCTTAAGCCAACTTTCAAAAGAATCAAATTCCATTATCATAAAATCACCAGCTGATCTAAATTCACTTTAAAACTCCATCAGGTGTTGTAAACTTACTTTGCACAACAATCTCCTAGGTATTAAGATTTTATTAAGAAATTATTTTTTTTTATCTGATGATTCAATTTTACAATAGTTTATGTATTTCTGTCTTATGTATATGATAGTTTGTTTTATGTTAATTTTAACTCTAAAATAGGTTGCTAGTTTTTCTTAAATTTAAAATCCATTAATTTATATATGTATATTGTAAGTTATAAAAAATTGCATGGGTGTATGTTCTTCTTCTTGTATGGATTCCTGTGTATGTGTGTGCTTATGTGGTATAAACTCCTAAGTTATTTATTGATCTTTTGTGAACAAGCATAAAATAATATAAACTATTAACTTTTTCAAAACAAAACTGTAACAAATTTATTTATTTTTCTGTCTAATATCTAATGAACAATGTACACAAGCTCCATGGGCGCCCGAAACGCTTAAAGCTGAGCTATGTCAGCAGAAATATATAAAGTAACGATAGAAAAAAAAAAAATTTAGTTAAACTTGGATTATTTAGACTTTTATTCCAATCCCTTGATATTCATATACAATAATTATAAAGTACGCATATTTAAAGATTTTAGATAACTTGATTGTCATTTATTATTTTGTTGACATTCCAACAATCCAAGTTCTACTATATTTGTTAATGTGAATTAGACAAAACATTATACATTGTCCATCGTATACGTTGTATATACATTAATTATTAATATAATTAATTAAAGTAAGATTGCACAATGGTTTTGTTTTCTTAGTCAATAATATTTTGGGAGTCGGGGAACTTTAGGTTATACTTAAATATTGTCTATCATTATTTAAATTTTTATTCCTGAGGCATAATGAATACCGCTTGTTATATTTATAGTGAGACGGGTCTGGATATGGATGTAAATAATTTAATATGACTTAATGGAACGATTTATTAAAAGAACTTATCTCAAATAAAATTTTACCTAATTC
Organism: Homalodisca vitripennis; assembly: GCF_021130785.1. NCBI lineage: Eukaryota > Metazoa > Arthropoda > Insecta > Hemiptera > Cicadellidae > Homalodisca > Homalodisca vitripennis. The sequence continues at coordinate 86,869 of NW_025776342.1, forward strand.
GAATACAGAATATTCCTGTATATAATTAAATAAATACACCAATTTAAATTTCAATACCTTTTTAATATAGATAGCATGGTTTTTAATATTTACAACAGTGAAATGAATAATACGTATAATTTGTACAAAAATACATTAACATTTTTAACTAAAAGGCGTAAATTCAAGAAGCCCATTATATAATCAATTTATATATTTATCTCATTAAATATCTATCAATTTTAAAGGGTGTCGTACCCTTTAGGCCGCAGCTTAACTAGGAGGCATTGAAATCGCCAGTTTTCGGTAATGGTAACACCCCCCCCCATCACTTATACGCCTAGGTAGCAATGTTAGCACGAAACTGTTATGTTGTCCTCCTCCGTAGACTAATGGATATAGTCTCGGCTCTCTAACTGAGAGATCACGGGTTCAAATCCCGGGGAGGTCCAATCAGGCATAGACACGATTAGAGTACTTTGCAAATAAATACCAGTGTAATAAATCAGAGTACTTTGCTAATAAATATCAGTGTAATAATAAACCAGTGTACATCGAAGCCAGCATAGCTTAAAGCTGAGGCTTAAAAGAGATAAAAAAAAAAAAAAAAAAAAAAAAAAAAAACTGTTATGTAAGATGGCAGTAACAATTCTAAAGTAATATAATTTCGTAATGCATAGAACAGTAGATATTTATGGCACTTTGTTTTTGCTTGCTAAACGTTGTATTACTATCAATTAAAGATTTGATTGTATGGTAGTACGGATATTTTCTTTGCTACATTATTGATCATAAAAACTAAGATCGACAGATTTAAGGATTTGTTAACATCTTTATTTAAATTATATTTTTATGAATAACAGCATAATTTATAGTTTTATCTACATGTATTAAATATATATACCAAATATACAATCGATATGCACACTAATGTTTGTAAAATGACTAAATTACCGAAGTTAGTTTTATTGGGGATAAAAATGATCTTTATTTATTTTTATGAAGTTTTCAAGTTATGTAATTAGTCGTTTATTCTATAAATGCTGAATTTTATTACATACACAACCCCAAATTCTCATATCTTCGTTATTGATATAATATCGTTTAAAATTATAAAAAAGTAATAAAACATTGCACTTAATAATATTATCATTATGTCTACAGTATTACCACACTGTTTTAGACAACAAAATGAAGACAGGGACATTATAGTCATGCATGCATTTATCATACGTCACTGGCCTTGCCCGACTGCAAAACATTCTAACGGCGTCTGCTATATGGCATACAGTGGACATTGTACCTTATTTTACGTTTGAGTGCAATCTCTGTGAATATTTTTAAATTTCCCGATTAAAAGTACAAATAAGTATTTCAAGAACTTTGCTGTTGTCATTATCTTAAGTTAAGCAATTATCGACAAAATAAAAGATGATAACTGAAGTTCAAATTGAGATTGTTTTCTTTCTGTGTGTATCTCATAGAAAGTAATTTATGTTCAACGATAAGGGTTCCAATGTTAAATATTTACGATATCAGCTTCTCTGCAAGGTATATAATGATATGAGTATACTTTATAAAAAAAATGTTTTCATAATTAACCTATAATATTGCGGCATGATTTATTCTTATACAGAGAGTTTTCATATTTACAAGCATTCAAAAATTGGTGTGAAAAAAAGTAAGCGATACAGGCAAAATAAAGTTCTGAATATTATCCAAACGTTTTGCTATCTTTTAATTAAACACAAGCGTAGGCCGATCTGGGTTTCTTCAAAGAAATTTTAAAACAGTTGGAAACTATTTCAAATATTAATGTAACTTATAAAAATATTGCAAACGTGATATTTTTTGCAAATATAACTAGATTAAAATGTCATGTTTTAAAATAAATATAAATAAATTGTCAAATTTATTAACTTTAAACGGGGGCACTGCTCTACAAGAAACTATAATTAAACCTTTTACTCTCATAAATGTCAAAAAATCTATCAACAAAAATTCATTAGAAACTGTACCAAATGAAAGACAATTTTGAAAATAAGAACCTTCGAAAAAACGTTTTGCAAGATATTTAAACCGACATGCAAAGGCATTGAAAATACAAGTATTTTCAATAAGACAAGTTCATTAATCCGCCAGGCTTTTACACGTCGAGAGTAATCAAAACATTTTAATATTTAAAAAGCTCTTACTGATAATCTTGGATGATTCAAAAACATTTTAAAATATGATGAGATTAAAGAAAACTTAAAATCTGATATTTAAAAAGTGACTACAATTTTCTAATTTGTGAGGAAACTAATAATAATACAAAAATAATAAAAAAATCTATTACTTTAATCAATCTATGGAGTTAGAAGTTTGTAGCTTGACTTTCACGTGAAAAACATATCGTAAACATGACAGCTAAATAGAAATTTCATTATTAGCTAATTATTATATATCTATTAATTTTATAGACACGTAGGTTAAACTGGATTTCTCCAGGAAAAATTTAAAGAAACTGAAAACTATTAAAACAGAAATTTAATAAATTAAAATAGTAAAAACGTGATATTTATTGAGAAAAGATGTGAATTTTTATACATTTTAACTGAATTAAATATTTAAATTGTTATTGTTTATACTAAATTTAGATGAGTTCCAATTACTTTATGAGGCTAAATATACTATTCATTAAAATTTTTATTTATTTTTAATTGGAACTATAGAAGTATAGATTGTATCAATCTGATTTGCATTATTAGTAAGTTTCTATGGAAACTAAGGTTAAAATTATTTATGTATTTTTTTATGAACTTGTGTTCGTAATAGGTCGGTACATTATTTAGCGGTGGTGTTTGCGATTTATATATGATAAACTTGGAATTATCATTCTTTCAATATCATAATATAACGTGAAACTTATCTATAATAATATCGGTATACCTCTCAAGGAAGCACCTAGTGCACTTGAAAGATTTTGCAAGATTTCCCATCAGTCTAAAAGCAAATCAGACAATCATATCGCGTATCGCCTTTATTTATACTATTTAAATAGCAACCGAGAATCAAATAAGTTTACTTTAAATGCTCTCAAGCGGTTCTTTTTGTACAAATACTTATTTCTTGCCTATATCTACTTGGAATACATAATACTTTTATTTATATAATCTGAAAATATAAAAAAACGCGTTTAAAAAGTATTTATACAATACAGTTCAATGGTTTACAAAGAGAAATTACGGTTCTACATTATACTCTTGTCGTGTGAATGCATATTTTATACGACAGATAGCAGCAAACGTGACGTAAACCATTATATCCTAATCATCCAACCTAATAAGGGAGGGGAGTATTACATGGTAAAAGGGTGACGACCTGTCGAAGGACTGGCCCTAGAACCATGTAATACTCTAACCTGGGTGCGCATAACAGTGTCATTGCAGCCATTACTGTTGATTGTAATAACAGTGGTGAATGCACGAAAACTGTTTTAAGCACAGGCAGTCCCAATCCCTGCCAAGGTTGGTTATATAAACATGTATATGTGAAGTAACATTTTATTAGATCACATATACATTTTGTTTTTAACATATTTTACGGAAGTTTATTGTAATTTTCACCAATCATAACGTGTACGAGGATAACATACCAACGAGTAACAATGATTCTTTTTCTATGTAAAGTGCAACATGGTCGAAAATCACATTGCTTGGCTTAGCCACTACTTTCTTTAAGAACTATATACTGTGTTGAGTGTAATTATAATTGTGCTGAAAAACTAACAACAACATTTTCAACATTTGCTTGTTACGTAAGGCTTTCTATAATCTTTAAATTCTATTCACTTACTAGTGTAAATATTTTTTACAAAACTAGTGCAAGAACTTACCAATATATTCATTCAATGAAGTTCCCACTCTTCCGAGTAAGTGACATGGACATAATGCAGTGTCACATAAAACCTCTTTGTTCCTCTAGCACCATAAAGTATATATTATTTTGAAACTCAATTTTATTGTCAGGTTAAATTACAATCCAAATTACTAAATTATCAAAATCTATAAATTGGAAAAAATTAAGATTACTGACTTAGAGGGGCTCTGCATTACTGTTCTTCCTCTAGCAGTGCAAACGTTTTCATTTTGTCCTATTTCCAAAATTTTCATTACATCACTGATGTTGGATCTAGTAACAGTGGTAATGCACGGCTACTATTTTAAGTACAGGCAGTCCTAATACATTTGAAGATTGGTTATTTAATATGTAAAATTATAATAGATATAATAGAAATTTACTTTAAGATATATTTTCCGGGAGAGTTTTTTAATATTTTACCAATAAACGAGAGTTAAATGGCAACAAGTAAAAAAGAAAGTTTTTTTATAACAAAAACAAGATTTTCGAGTAACTATGTTGCTTAGCAGATTACACATTTGTTCGTTATATTTTTTTTAGTTAGGAACAGACTATTTTACTATACACAAATTATCTTAGAAATTAGAGCCATAAAGGTTGGATTTTGTCAATAGTCCCAGCGAATAGGCTGGCATATCGCTTAGCTTGCCCAATAACTATAGTCTGTGTTGGGTCAATTTCTAGTTCTTCTGCAAAAACTAAAACAAACATGTCCTAAGTTAATTAATGAAACGATTTATTTTATGATACTCCGGCATACGGCTGGCCCTGCATTACCTACTTGTTAAACACAACTTTCTTTAAAAGGATTTTATTCTTATTCTGCTGTAACAATCTAAATAAAATTTGTGAAATAAGTTTTGTATATATATTTATTTATTTATAAACCTTTTCTCAATACAAAGGAGGGTTGAAACTTGGTACAACTTGGTCCTATTTTTGGTATCAGATAGATGTCCGTCTGTATACTTGTCTGTCCGTCTGCGCGATACATTTTAATAGAAGGATCATAGAAACTTTACAATTTGTATTTATTCTGCTCTTGTTTTAAGGCTAAAAACTGGAGATCACTTGAGTATCTGTAATACGGTAAATTTTACGAATGAAGTTTTTCTTTATCAACAAAAGGATAATAATTTTTTCGTTCACAATTAAGTTTGATAAAAATATTTAAACAAAAAATATTTGTTTATCAAATATCAAGTAATTAATGGGAGTGAGAAAGTCGATGTAAATTATTCTGTCACCATACACGTATGAATATATTAAAGCAATATGAGTATATAAAAGGGGATGATTTAAAAAAATATTTACAGATAAAAATTTAGAGTTCTGATCAAAAGCGAAAGTTAGGGAGTTGTGTTAGCTTTAAGACCCAGGATCCTACATCCTGTGGACACTCCGACACTTGTAATATTTGATTATTAAATGATATCAGATATCTATCATGGCCGTTTGTTTGTAATTAATGTAATTTTATCTTGTTTTGAACCTAAGACATCATGTAGGGATACAAAAACCTATGTTACTGTTAAATCAAGTATTTCATCATGTTAAATCTTTAAAAATGTAGATCATAAAGCATATAAAATTCATTTAGTAGTGATTTAAGGTTTTTTATATTTATTTTAACTAAAAAGAATTCAAGCCAGCAGAAACTGTTACGACAGTAAGACGCCTTCTGTATATCGAGGAAACAATTACATATTTGTGACATCTGCCATGGTCTATAAGGTCCGTTCTATCTCAACTTTTAACACAAGTGTATAACGTATGGAAACTTATTTTAAGAATCTCTTTACAAATTGCAGTTATGCCAAAAAAATTTTTGTAGCATCAGAAAAGAGTAACAAACATTTAATAGGTATTGGAAATACGTTAGTATATTTATTAATAATTTATATAGTTGCGATTAAGAATATTTTACATAAAAAGTATACATTTTAAATTTTATTTAAAAAAATATAATAACGAATTTATTTCAAATTGAAAAATAAAATTCAAAATACAGTACACCAAAGTTATTAGAGGAGTACCGTGCTAGATTAATTTAAAACAAATAACAAAATTTCAGTTGTTGTCTAATGATAAATATAACAAGCAGCTTACGGATGACCTTTTTAATTATAAGTACGTAGTCTATTTTATTTGTTTAAGTCTACAAAACAAAAACAGTACAATTAACAAATGACGCTTTAGATTTATTTCATATAACTGAATTCCAAAACGTATGAAAGTGAAACATTGAACTACATAAATAAAACGTATTATACCATGAGTCGGGAGCCAATTTGCTTAGTATAACGACACAAATTGCCTCAGGGATTTTACTATGAAAGAAATTAATCGATAGCCTTAATATTTTAGTGCAGTTGAAATGGGAAGTGTCTAAAATATGAAACTATACTTTTTCCTCAAGTCGGATGGATCTACATTTGTATTTTGTTATTTAACCTATGTAAAATAAAAAAAAACCTTTGTAAAACATATCTACATTCGCCTTTTATTCACGGTACCTTATATATAATCGTTCTATACATTACACTTGGGTTAAACTGTCCAAGAAACATATATTCAGAATGTTATTTGATGCAAAATTGATTATTTCTACGGCATATGTATAGTGAAACAGCTTATTTCTCAGATTATGTACAAATCGATTGTAAAACAAAAAAATTTTTTTTGTATTTTCTTAATGGCCCATGCATAGGTAAGTGATGTTTTATACTTACACTTAATAGGGTTATTTAAATGCACCTTAAACGTTTAACATCCTGGTAAAACGTTATAGTAATATATTATAACTATAAACTAAGGCTTACGATAACTCTATTTCTTAATAAAGAATAATTATTCATTGTTACTATGAAAACACCATTTTAAAACCTAACACTATTGAAACAATTTTTAGTATAGTGGCATTTTGAGTGGTTTTGCTTCAAGTTCATGCTGACAAAGTTAGCTGAATGCACATTCAGCCTTCTTCCGACATATGACCCCAACACCACGTGAGCCCGTATCGCATTGACTGGAATATTCTTCAAATAGATAAGTCAAAACATCACATTTACCATTGAATACGATTCACGTAGATGTTGCCTTGTTTGTACGACTGTATACATTGTCTGAATTTTGGTGTTAAACAATTAAGCCTTGAGTTTAGATTGTAGCAACTCATGACTTTGACTTTTTAACCTGTAGATTAGCAGAAGTACTATAAGCTACCTATTTTACTGTATATATATATATACAGCTATAGCTATTTGTTATTACTGTATGGACTCCGGCCACTACGCCACATGCATGTCCACTATTATCACTACCGCTCTGGCTGTAAAGTTGAATAAATATTTACATGAATTAAAAACGCAACTTATGACACTACAATGAAGCTATAAACGCAATGTTATTAAATTTACCATTGCAATAGTACTGAGTGAAATTGTTACGGTCATATCCTCTAATATATACTCATTTACTCAATGCCTTTCATAAATGAGCGGCTTTTCATTCACACTATCACATTACATTCGCAAGGTTAATCTTCAGGATGACCGGGAGGAGGCCGGGGCCTCTATGACGTAAGTGTGCAAGTGTCCATTAAATCAACAACAAAGGGTAAACAGCTCAGGCACGTCCTATTTACTTTATATATTACAGTAAAACAAGTAAGTTTATTTTTATTCATAGGGTACATACAACACAAAATACTTTTCAAAATTTAGCTTTTTAACTAATTTTTCAAGTTTCATACTAATATGAAAAATGGACATTTTAGGTATTATTTTATTTTACATATAGATTTACGACAAAACCACAAGAATAATGCGATTTTAATTTAAATAACTAACAATATAAATGTTACTTATTTTCTTATTGTATGCTAATATAGTGAATATTAACATGGGTTGGTATGAAAGCTTCAGGAGTTAAATTATATTACTTCAAATTAAAACAACTCCGATTTATTGGCACCATTTAAATTTTACATTTTACGTGCAAGTCATATTACATGTAGTATTATAAATCAAACAAATGTTATATTATAAGTGAATAATTTCATATGTTTTGTTCATTACTAGAAAGTTCTTGAAATAATACTGCTACATCAAGCCTGTAGAAGGTTTTCTCAAAGAGAACATAATCTCCTCTTCAAAATCGATGGGATTTGAGAACATTGATTTATGCAAACCTTAGCACATTCCCGCGGCTTCACAGGAAATTTGTAGGCTATGCCTCATCAGTTAGAAATATATATAATGTCCCCTCAACTATTTTCTCTAATAAATTTTAATTTCGTGTCCCGTGTATTGTGTTGTGTGTCCACTTGCTATAATCACTGCAATCGTTTGTTTCCTTAAGTAGTAGTCACGGAGAGAATGGTTTGTTGAATAATGCTAATGAACAATCCCTCCATATTTGTTCCTAAAGGTGCTGTAGGTATGCCATCCCACAATGTTTAAATAAAAAAATTAACATGTATATACATGTAAATACATAAAGTAATTGGTTAAATTTGTTGCCATGATGTTGAAATAAGAGGTGTTGTTAATTTAGTTATGCAGCAGCTTTCAAAGGACTCACGCTGAAGATGGAGGTGGTACCTTTTATGCTTTCATATTATAAAGGTAAAAAATAAAAAAATATTAGTTAAACTAATTAAACACATAATCGTGCTGTCTTAATATAATGTTTAAATAGCTTACTACATTTAACAGATTATTTTACTTCATAATTTCCAACTTCAGAAACCAAGATAGAAATTTTTAACAGCTTTAGTGACCAGTGGGGCGTATCCTGAAGGAATCCTCGAAATAATAATAAACCTATATTAATCGCAGAGACCCTAAGAATATCTATGTAACATTTAAGTACTATCGGTTGAATAGTCTAGGCGTGAAATCAAAACAAACATGAAAGGCACTTTCGCATCTGTAATATTACTAGCAGTTACCCGCGGCTTGGCAGAACATTGTATAGGTTTTGTACATGGTTTGAGTGGATTCACATATGGTTTGAATGAATTATATTTTCGTCCGAATATTGAGTTTGCCATCTAACGACGATAAAAAAATATTTTATAAATTATATATTTATGGTCTTTTCAATTTACTCATATGTTGGTAATTTAATTCCATACTTGATTTGGCCTCTTTCACGATCATGATGGTCATCAACCCTGGGTATGACATGTTTGTATAGGGCACTAAAAGTCAAAGGATTTTCCCAATTTTGTAGCAGGTCGATCCCAAATAACAAAGTAACAGTGAATTAAGGGAAGGAAGTAAGTTAAGCCTAGACTTGTCTGTTAAAAATACCCAACGCAGATAAAGTACTCAAATTTTTGTATTCCAATATATATTCAAATACAAGGGTGTTTTTTAATATACCGAATTCGATTCTTCCGTTCGAATAATAAAAAATAACTGAGAGGCAATATACACAAGCTCCACCGGCAGGACAGAACCGATTATCTTATCTTATCCGTCCGAAACTCTTAAGGTTGAACTAAAAATAACGATGGTATAACAAAATAAATATATTCAAACTTGGATTGTCTAAAATTTAATTTCCAACCCTTTGATATCCCTATACAATAATTACTTATAAATTACTCATAATCCAAATTTTAGATAACCTGGTATTTATTATTTCTTTGATATACCAAGTTCTATTGTATTTGTTAATGCAAAACATTATTCATCACCCGTAGCATTAAGTTGTACATAAATTAATACTTACTACAATTAATTCAAGAAAGATAGTGCACAATGGTTTTGTGTTATTATTTAATTTTTTTTTGGGGGGAGAAGGAATACTTTAAGTTATACTTAATTATTGCCTGCCATTATTTACAAACGATTATTCCTGAGGCGATAATGAATATCGTTTGTCATATTTATAATGGGACGTGTCTGAATAAGGGTGTAAAACAGTTAACGGGACTTAATGGAATTATATCTTGACAAAACGTATTTCAAATAACAATTCTAATACAGAATATTCATTTAAATAATAAAATAAATATATGTGGTTACATTACAATACCTTTTAACATAAATAAAGTGGTTTTAAGTTAATTCTACATTTAATATATAATACATATTATTTGAATAAAATACATTTCAATTCTTAATAAAAGGCGTAAACTCAGAAAGCCCTCTTTATACTCTATAAATAATATCGAATCATTCCAGAGCCCCTTTAAACTCCTTTAAAATAGCGTTGTTTTCTTATCGTGATATGCTATTAGATAGTCACCAATAGTTTTCACAAGTTGTAACCGTTCTTTGACGCATGAATATGAATCATACTCTCAAATGCCTGGCGAAATTGCAATTTTTAATATTATAGCATTTAAGCATATGCCGAATGTGTGTCCTCAGACCTTAGCCTAGGAGATATGGAAAAGTCCCATATTTTTAGATAGTGGTAGTCCCCACCCCATTAGGCTATCCTAGATACGCCTATGGTATCACTGTTATCACGAAACAGGTACGTAAAATGGCAGAACAGACTCAAAAGTAAAATAATTTTACAGTGCATAGAACAGTAGATGTTTCTGGCACTTTGTTCTTGCTTACCAAACGTCGTTATATTATCAATGAAAGATTTTATTGTATGGTAACTACGGGTTTGTTTTGCTATATTTTTGAACATAACAACACAACTCGATACATTTAGGGAATTGTGCCCTTAATTTTAATAACATTGAATGTACAACAGCATAGTTTATAGTTTTAATTATATGCATTAAAATATGCAAGACTAAAAATAATGCTTTGTAAAATAACTAAAATGACGAAGTTGTTTTCGTTGTCAATAAAATATTATCGTTATTTATTTTAGAGAACGTTGAGGTTCTCCAATGTTAAATATTCACGGTAGCAGCTTCTCTGAAATGTATATAAAGATATGAGTATACTTCACAAACAATAAAACTATCATAATTAACCTTTCATATTTGCAGCCAGATTTATTCAAGAGAGTTCTTTCATGTTTACAAGCATTGAAAAACTTTTTGTGAAGAAGAGTATAAACGGTACAGCTAAACTAAAGTTTCAATACTATACAAACGTTTTGCTGTCTTTTAATTATACAAAAGTGTAGGCTAAACTAAGTTTCTTCAAAGAAATTTTAAAACAGTTGGAAACTATTTAAATAAAAAGTTACCTAATAAAAATATTGAAAACGTGATATTTTTGCAAATATAACTAGACTAAAAGTGTTATAATGTGCATAAACATTGAAATAACTGTAACAAAAATTAATCTGGAATAGGCGCACTGCAATGCAAGACAATATATTGTATTTACCACTATCTTAGATGTTTCAAAAACATTTTAAAATATGGGGAGATTAAGAAATTTAAATCTGTTATTTACAAAGTCAGTACATTTTTCAAATTTCGTAGGGAAATATTAATAATATGAATCAATAAAAAGAGAGAATCCATCACGTCAGATTTTTAGGTTGAATTTTCATGTGAAAAATGTATCGTAAATATTAAAACTAAATACAAATTCCATTATTAGCTAAAATTATCTATCTGTTCATTTTATAGAAACTTAGGTTAAGGTGGTTTTCTGTAGGAAAATTTTAAGTGTGAGTTTTATTTTTTTTAATGTGACTAATGTTAAAGTTGATTAAAAATATTCAAATAATTCATTATTTGTTCATAAAAATTTAGATGAGGTTTACCTACTCTATGAGGCTACATATCTAGTATTTACCACTATTTTTATTGATTTTTAATTGTAATTATAAAAGTGTAGATTTCATCAATCTGTGAATTGCATTGTTAGAAAGTTTCTGCGGAAATTAATGTTACAATTATTTAAGTATTTTGTTATGAACTTTTGTTTGTAATATGTCGGTACAACATTTAGCGGCGTGTTATATCTGGCGAAGGTGGAATTACCATCCTTTCAAGATCCTAATATAACGTCAAAATTATCTACAATAATAATTATATACCTCTCAAGTAAGCACCTAGTGCACTTGAAAGACTTTGCAAAATTATCAACTAGAAGACACTAACAAGACAATCATAACGAGTAGCACCTTTATCATAAATATTAAAATGGTAACCGAGAATGAAATGAGTTTTCTTATTATCACATCTAGTTCTTTTTATAAAAATCCTCATTTCTTACCTAAATCTACTAGGGCTACTTAATATTTATGAAATATATAATCTGAAAATAAAACAAAGCTTTCATAAAGTATTATTATACCATACAGTTCAATGAGTTACAAAGATGAATTAAGGTTCTAAATTATAATTGTTATCGTGTGGATGCATAATTTCTGCGACAGATAGCAGCAAACGTGACGTAAACCGTGGTATTTCAATTCACCAATCTAATAAGGGAGGGGAGTATTACATGGTAAAAGGGCGACGACCTGCCCAAGGATTGGCCCTAGAACCGTGTAATGCTCTAACCTGGGTGCGCATAACAGTGTCATTGCAGCCATTACTGTTGGTTCAAGTAACAGTAGTGAATGCACGACACCTGTTTTAAGCACAGGCAGTCCCAATCCCTGTCAAGGTTGGTCATTACAAAAGTTTAAATAAAAGTTTTAGTATATCACATGGAAATTTTCTTTATAATATATTTCCCAGAATTTTATTTTAATTTTCACCAATCAACATGTTCATACCAACCAGTAACAAAAGATACTTTTCTGTGTGAAGTCTAACATGACCGAACACCACGTTGCTTGGCTTTTCCATTACTCTTTTTGAAACTATTTACTATGTTGGGTGTAATTCTAATTGTGCTGAAAAACTAGAACAAAAGTCCGTATTCCCGATGTAATTTCTTTAATGAAATTATGGCGCGACGAGCTGGCATGTCACTGGCCCGGCAACATTTAATAGTTGCATACAACTGACTTTCTATAATCTGTATATTCTATTATTTAGTAGTATACATTTTTACAAAATTAGTGCAAGAAATTACCTATATATTCATTAAATGAAGTTCCCACGCGTCTGAGCCAGTGACATGGACATGATGCAGTGTCACATATAATCTCTTTCTTCATTTGGCACCAGAAAGTATATTTTATTTTGAAAATATGAATGATTGATTTACCAAAATATATAAATCGGAAACAATTACCATTACTGTCTTAGAGTTACTGTCTCTTACTGTTCTTCCTCTAGAATTATTAATTTTTTCATTTTGTATCATTTCCAAAATAAATATCTAAGGAACACCTGTTCAAGTTATGTAAAATGTAGTGATTAGCGTGTAATCAATATCCGAAATATGCTAAAACTGTTTGTAAGAGTGACTTCTGATATGACCGTCGTATTTTACTGTAGGAGGTCTTTCCTATTATCCTAATATATACCTCATTGAATTGTTCACACGAAGAAGAGGATATATTCTCAATCCTTGAAAGTTCATGTTATATTTATGTAACGTTATCTATGCCAAATTTTCCGAAAACCTGACATCGGTTTAAAAATTCATGTTGTTACAGCAGTGTACGAAAAGACGTTTTGCAAGCACTGATAATGTGTATACGATTGTTGTTGGCTCTTAAACAAATTTAATATTTTATATAACACTGTTTTAACTCTACCCCTAGTGTTGGCATGACCCCTAAATATTTATAACATTTTAAAATGCATAGCTTATCAAAGTTTTGTGTAAACCATTCATAATTTTACCTAATCCCCCATTAAAATTCCTTCAACGAATAACTACAATTAAAAAATCTCGTAAGGCAAGTCTCTATATTATATAATCGAAACCTTCTGAAACAATCTTTTTTCTGACGAACAATTTCAAGAAGGCGTAACTTGATATCCAACATTAACAAAACGCCTAACATCTGTATAAACACCCATGGTCTATTTCAGATTAAAAGCTGTTGGTGCGTAGCTTGCCATTGTTTGAGTGTACAATACTTTCTGTTCTTTGCTCTGCTGATGTGAAGTTCTAAAAAATTCAGAAACGAGATGAAAACAGTCACTGATTAGTATTTGAGTTGGTTTTAAACGGTTGAGAGATATTTGAACTGAGTGAAACTCTTTTGTATTATTGTCTCACTTACGGAACGATGTTATAAATATTATAAATAAATAAATATAAATAAATATTTATTTTCCAACATTTACATCCATGTTTACAAATAAATGAAAAAACTTAGGAAGTCACTGACCAAAAACAAGTAGCTGGTCAGTGTAACAGATGCACAATACACAAAATAAACAGTTTACAGCTTGCTCTCACATAAAAAAAAAAACTAAAATGTCAACAGACTGCCCTCCGCGACGTCTGCACAAGACTACAGAAAACTACAACCAAAATAAATACATATAGCCGACGTTTATACAATATAGAGTGACTAGAAACTAATTAGACAATGCAAAGAATAAAAAAAAAAAACAAGCCATGAACAAAATACAAATATACAATCTTATGTACCACAATCATAAATAATATTACAAAAAATGTATAATTAAAATATATCGAAATAATGGAAAATTAAATTAATGTATCACATAAAACTACATATGAATATCTAAAAATCACATATGTACACTTACATGCATACTATAGAACATCCACATTCCAAAACATACATTCACACGTACACACTACTATGACAAAAATTATGTAATAATGATGTAAACAATGTAATAGGTGGTTGCATAAAACTTAAATTAATACACTCGTTAAAAAAGCAATATCAGGTTTTGTAAATAGCCAGGATTTTAGTAAGGAGCAGAATTGTTTTAAGTTATTACTCGATTTGATTTCATCAGTCATTTGATTAAATAATTTTGGGCCTACGTATTGAATGGACTGTCTATAGAGTTCTTTATTAACTTTAGGTACCCTGAAGATTCTACTTTCACAAATTCTAGTTTTATACGTCAAACCACTTGTACCTAAATTTCCGCTTCTATATATTATATATTATACTAGTCCGCTGACTGTCGATTATTTAACTGATTCTATTTTATTAATCTGCTGTAAGTGTGACAATGCAATGATGAATATTTATTACAATCAAGACATCATGATATCAGAGGAAGTATAATATAATTATATTGACCATTAACGTAACAGGTAGCTTTTTATTTATATAAATATTTTTACGTACCCTATTTACCAGCTTCTTACCTTGCTCCCAACGTTTACCCTTTCTCTTGCAGTATGATTTAAATTTAATGTAACGTTTTACTCTCTACTAGTATACAATAAGTAACATTACAAAGATGTTTTTTATTGTCAAAAACTGTGATGCACCTGTGTTTCCAAGTGTATGAAGAAGGTAAACAGAAATTGTTTGAATATTAAATGAATTAATGAAACCTCCCCCTTGAGATATGCGAAATATTTATCAACGTAAACTATCTGGGGATTGTGGTAGAATATATAAATTGGATTTGAACTAGTGAACCTAATCCTATATCCCATGGCATGTACAGCCCTGACACCATAGGGATTAAAGAAGTAAGGGTGATCAATTATAAAGCACATTATTACGAATTAAAGACATTCAACGAGGAAACGTGAAACTTAGCTACCTTGCTAACGTTTAATAAATAACACTTAGTACTGCACTTGAAAGAATTTGCAAGATTTTCTTCTATGCTCA
The DNA here is from genome assembly GCF_021130785.1 of Homalodisca vitripennis. Lineage (NCBI taxonomy): Eukaryota > Metazoa > Arthropoda > Insecta > Hemiptera > Cicadellidae > Homalodisca > Homalodisca vitripennis. The sequence goes on from NW_025776342.1 coordinate 102,376, forward strand.
AATCAGACAATCATATTGTATAGCGCCTTTATTTATAATATTTAAATGGCAACCGAGAATCAAATAAGTTTTTTATTTATCTCAACTGGTTATTTTTAAATAAATAATCATTTCTAAATTTACTTGTACTACTTGATATTTATGAAATATTTGATTTATAAGAAAAAAAGTTTTTATAAATTATTTATGCCATACAGTTCAATAATTTACAAAGAGTAATTACGGTTTTACATTACACTCTTTTCGTATGGATGCACATTTTCTGCGATATGTAGCAGGAAATGTGACGTAAAATTATACAACCTAATAAAGGAGGGGAGTAATTAATACGCGTAACGTGAAATCATATGATGTAGTGGTGTTATTTGTCTTATTTTAATTGCAAACGAGATTTAAATCGGTTTTTATTTTTATTACTACCAGTTCGTTTTGTACAGATGCTCTTTCCTTTTACAAATTTACTCAGAATAATCTAAGAAATAAAAAATATATAACTATAATATCCAAAACGCTGTTATACATTAATGATACTATTTATCTAGAGTCCAAAATATAAAAATTTAACTTTCTACATTATTCTCTTGTCATGAAGACGCACACTGTCTCCGGTAGATTGCAGCACACGTGACGTAAACCGAGATATCCTACTTATCGAACCTAATAAGGGAGGGGATTGTTATATGGTAGAAGGGTGACGACCTGCTCAAGCACTGGCCCTAGTACCATGCAATGCTCTAACCTGGGTGCGTTTAACAGTGTCACTGCAGCCATTGCTGTTCCATCTAGGAACAGAGGTGAATGCACGGTAACTGTTGTAAGCGCAGGCAGTCCCAATCCCTGCCAAGTGGGTTATTTAAAATTTTTAAAGTAACATTTTATTAGATCACATGGACATTTTCTTTGTTACATATTTTTCGGATGTTTATTATAAATTTCAACAATTATAACGTATATGAAGATAAAATACCAACTAGTAACAAAGTTACTTTTTCTGTGTAAAGTCCAACATTACCGAACATCACATTGCTTGGCCACTACTTTTTTAACAACTATTTACTATGTTGTGTGTAATTTCTAATTGAGCTAAAAATTATAAAAATAGGTCCTTTTTCATGATAGGGTTTTTTAAATGAAATTCTAGAGTGCCGAGCTTCAATGCCAATGGCTCGGCAAAAACTTTATTTGTTACATTCGTTACTTTCTATAATTTGTATGAAATGAAATGAAAGTTTATGTCCACAATATTCATATTGGTACAAAGATTAAAAATGTCTTTGCAAATAATTATTAGTTAACAAATAAATAGAAAACTTTGTAATTTCTAAATATATATATTATTGGAAATTAGCCTACATGGGCAAGCAGCCTGTGCGTAGGCTAGATACGCTATCCTTTACAGAAATTAAAGGATATTCCATTAATTTTCCTTACAAAAAATTAATTATAAGGGATCTAATTTTTTTGTATATTCTATTACTTACTAGTATACAAACTTTACAAAATTAGTGCAAACATTACCTACATATTCAATTAATGAAGTTGCCACACGTTCGAGCCAGTGACATGGACATGATGTAGTGTCACATAAAACATCTTTCTTCCCTTGGCACTAGAAAGTATATTTTATTTTGAAAATATGAATGATTGATTTACCAAAATATATAAATCGGAAACAATTACCATTACTGTCTTAGAGTTACTGTCTCTTACTGTTCTTCCTCTAGAATTATTAAATTTTCCATTTTGTATCATTTCCAAAATAAATATCTAAGGAACACTTGTTCAAGTTATGTAAAATGTAGTGATTAGCGTGTAATCAATATCCGAAATATGCTAAAACTGTTTGTAATAGTGACTTCTGATATGACCGTTGTATTTTACTGTAGGAGGTCTTTCCTATTATCCTAATATATACCTCATTGAATTGTTCACACGAAGAAGAGGATATATTCTCAATCCTTGAAAGGTTATGTTCTATTTATGTAACGTTATCTATCCCAAATTTCCGAAAACCTGACTTCGGTTTAAGAGTCCCTGTTGTTACAGCAGTGTATGAAAAAACGTTTTGCAAGCACTGGTAGTGTGTATACGATTGTTTTTGGCTCTTACACTAATTTCATATTTTATAAAACACTGTTGTAAATCTACATCTAGTGTTGACATGTCTAGTCTTATGGATTAAATGCCATTTCATAGCTTATCATAGTTCTGTGTAAGCCATACATAATTAACTAACCCGTCATAAAAAACCTCTAATGAATAAATACAATAAAAATACCTCATAAAGTAAGTCTCTAGAAATAATCCTTCTGAAATAAAGTCATTCTGACTACAACAATTACAAGAAGGCAAAACGTGAAGTACAAAATTAACAAAACGACCAAAATCTGTATGGTCTATTTCAGATTACATCTGTTTTTACATTACTTCTGTTTTACATCTGTTGACTGAAGATGATAACTTTCGACAGAGTTTGAACCGAAAGATTCTGAGGGCATTTTGTAAGGGCATCTGCTACGAAATCGTAATAATTAAAATACTTTGTAAAGTTTGTAGTGGGGTTTTTCCTAGAGGAAGAATGTCAATATCAGTTAACGAAAGGAGGTGATATAATTTTATTTGTTGGTAAAGTTTAAAAAGTCAACTGTCTATAATCCCGTTACGTTTCCAGATCTCCAACCTCTCAAAACTTGTCTTTAAGACAGGGAAATATATTTTATTAGTGCTATATAATTAATTTTATGCTAAGTTTTTAATTATGTTATATTTGATGTAAAAAATCACTATCAAGCAACGTTTGCAATATAAAATTTGCTATTACGGAGCAAGCCAGCTTTTGAAATTGTTCGCTATACCATTATAGAATGAAGCTATCTTGAAATACATTTCAATCTTATGTTTCTAGAAATATTAAGATACCGGTTAGGTAATTACGATCCTTATTAGTTTAAATAACAATGAGACCATGATGGCACAGACACGATGGTGAATTATTGATTTAAAAAGGGATATGATTAGGAACGTTTACAAAACTACAGGTTAGCTTTATAACTTATTATTTTTGTAACTTAAATTTCAAAACTTGAACAAGATTTGTTCATTCTTATCCAAGAGATTCTTAAAAGATTTTTCATTTTATGTTTTCTTAGTCATATTTATATTGGTCAAAATGATCGATTTCTCACAAAAACGGTATCTGTTTTAAAGTAAACCTCTGAATAACAGTAAACTAAATTTCATAAATTATCATGAGTTCAAAGTATAATTTACACAGAAAACTTTAAAAATAATCCAGCATTGTTTTAAATTATACAGGAAAGAGAAATAATATTTGTGAAGTTATTAATAAAAAGACAGTTCCTGAACCATAATTTCAATGAGAAGGCCTACAACATAGTTTAGTATTGTTTTTCTCGGCCCCTTGAAGCTCTATACTGATGACCACTGGAAATTCCTCGTCAAATTTGAAGGGAGCTTTAAAGACACTTAGAAGTGGCCTGAAATGGGTAATTACTTTTGTAACATATATCCTAAAGTAAATACTTATAAAAAAAGTTAACCTAGATTTCCAATCATTTTTTTTATATTAGGCTTGTACATGTTGTATTTTGAACAATGTACTGACATAAAATTTAACATATTTAATTATTTTATCCATATCATCCATAACACAGTTCTCGCACATTTTACCATAGACAGGCTGCTTGTTAAACAATATCTCAAATATTCCTTCGAACAAGTTCCACTCTATAGCAATTAATTGTAATGTAAAGTATAAAATACTGGATATGGCCCATGTGAAAGTGGTTGTTTATAGTTATTGACTTGTTGACAAAAGTAACTGTTTAGAGCGTATAAACCGCACTCGTTTGGAAGGATGCATTTATGAATACTGTTACTCTAGTTCATATTCTAACAATTAATAATAATATTGTCTCCATGAAAACTAATGTCGACATTTAAAAGTTTTAACGTTTTGTTTGTCGTGACCGAAAAGGTTCATCCGAGATTAATTAAAATTGTCAGTTAAATATATATTTAACATATTTTAACTTATATTATATTTCATAATTTTATTACAGATGCGTCGATATTTTACGTATAAGATAATATAAGATTAATGATCAATGAAAATTAATGGTCAAACAAGATGGACTATAATTGTACGAGCTATTGTATAATACGCTTGTTCTGGAGAGTTAGGATTGTTATAAAAGCAGAAGCATTTCCAATAACAATAAGCGAGTACTGCAAAGGAAATAAATATTCTTTGTTTGCGACTCTCCACACTCTGAGTTCTCCCTGGCCCCCGACAAACTGTTTATTGTTCAGTAAAAGGTCAGCATTGCTATAATAGTTCCACTTATACCCCCCTTTTCTTACTATCTGGACGCTTTTCGATATTTTTAACTGACTAACTTTGACTGAGATTAACAATGATGCTGTGCAGTTATAACAGGTACCATACCCAACAATAACATCACTATCCGCACCCACGTAGAGCATCGCATGTTATTAAGGTCATTCCTTTGACAGGAGGTCGCCCTTTTACCGTGTAATACTCCTATCTCTTATTAGGTTAGGTTTTTTTTATGTTGGAAAATAATATGAAAACTCCTTGTCAGATGTGTGGTAACATTTATTGTAGTCATTACGCATCTACACGACAAGGTAATATAATTTATTATTATTATTGTAAATCACGGAAATAAACGGTCTGAATACTCTATAACAGCGTCCTGATTACTACTGAATTATCTACAAACGTGGTCAGTGTACATTTAACAAGGTAATAAATACTTTTGTTATACAAGCCGACTGAAATATAAGCAACAACTTTTAGATCCTTGGTGGCTATTTAAATTTAAAGTATAAAGATAAAGATGCTAATTTATCTATATTTTATCGAGTTATCGGGTCCGAATTGGCTGTTTACACTTATACCAAATCTTTCAAGCATTGCATTGAGAGGTATTATACACTTGATATCAAATACCCAAAATATATGAGTTTAATGTAAAATAAAACATATCTATGACTTATATTTTTGGACATATACCGATCTAAGTAAGAACCGTCCAGTCGACATTAGCACTAACTTCAAACAAATATAATACTTTTAGTGAACAATTCTAAAATATCTTGGAAACACCCATTATATAAATTGGTATTTGTGACTTTATACTTATTATAAACCATGGACTGATGGTGTTTTCGTTGTTTTCTCATGGTTCGAGTATGTTTGGTGTTTAAGCTACTAACATTGAAATTTGAGCAATAAAACATCAATACTGCTTGTGCTGCTGTAATATTCCCTTTAAGTACCATTATGTGAGGTTTTATTTGTTCCCATTGCCCAAGTATAGGTTAGTCGTCATTGAATTAACTATCTCTATTAACAAAGAAAAGGGAAGTATTTATAACTGAACTTTAAAACCATCTCTCGTATTGTAACTATCAATCACATATCCCTCCTTTACCATTGTAACCAAGTGTAGTGTTTATTAGGTATAATCCACTAGCTATATACACTAACAAAGTAAAATTTTATTGAATTTATAGTTTGTTTTTAGTTAACTATAGGGCAGTTTCATTACAATGTGCCACAATAAAAGACATGACAGGGATTTACAGATTACTGTAGTGCGTCCTTCTGTGGAGCTCTCAATGAAAGGTCTAGAGACTTGACTCTTTGCACTCATGTTCGTAACTTTTCCCGGAAGGTCACAAACAAGTCTAAAGGTCAAAGGACAAACCATCTGTCTGTCCATCTGGGCGACAGTTCCTAATTGAAAGATCATAGAGATTTTATAATTGGTATATAATTTCCTCAAGGTAGAAAGAACATCTGTATCGATTACTGGGATAAAAGTGTAGATATAATACCTTAATTAACATATTAGTTATATTATGTCAGGTCTTTCAATACTCCGTTGTTTACTCGGTTTACTGTTTCTTACTTATTTTTCTATTTATTCAACTAAGAAGGTCAAAAAGTATTGAATTCCTTTCCATAGTTTAGATTTTCCTTCGGTGGAGTAAACAAGTTTTCTACACACAACGTAGCTTTGGTAGCAAGCGTGTAGTCAATTTAAATGTTTAATTTAGGTCCAGTTTACGTTCATTTTATTGCAGCGTCTGGAATCTGACGCTGTCACAGACTTGACTTATAAATATAGAGTCATGTTCGTCCAAAGAGATCCAAAGGAAGTCGGCGACGAAGAAGGTTAAAGCAAAACATTACATCGTTTCGACAACAAAGTATTACACCTATAAGTACGAGTAGATAAAGAGGCATATTGTCTCATCAGGTGTAAAATTCATAAGAAGAAAGACAGACGTTAGTAAAAAATCGTCTATTTATATAAGGCATTTTTGGTATCATGGTAGCCTTTAGACCAGATTAGATTATAGATAAAGTAAAAATAATTACATACGTGAGAAAAAGAATCCGGCTTCTGTAAAAAATCATTTAATTTTGGATATTTTAATTTAATTCAGGTGTAATGTATTTATGGCACCGTAGAAATTGCATGTTTATCCCGATTAATAATTAAAAAAAAAACGTACGATGGTCTGAAATTTCTAATCCGGAAAATATTTACTACATCTGACATTGTAATCTTCTTACTGTTTCAAGTATATCTGTCACTAGTAGTCTGTTGAGAGATTAATAAACAAGTTGAAATTTCACCTTTCTAGAACATCGGGAAGTTGAAAATCTAAATATAGTTCATCTAGGCGTTAACCCTTTGAGTAGTACGGGAAACTGCTTCAAAATAGTAATAACGTTCCAGAACGTCAAATTAAAATCAAGCCAAAAGGAGTAGTGACGTTCCAGAACGTCATTTATTGTTTGTTACTAAATAGATTTTTTTGTTTTGTTTTTGTTTTATTTGCATCCATTTAAAACGAAATAGTTATTTAAAACTAATTTTAAACCAAACCATAGTTGGTAGTGTAATTTTTGAGGCTAAATAATCGGCAAATAAGACATTATTATCAATCATCTTATTTCTCAAGCGGACAAGCCGCACACGCCATCTATTAGAAACAACTGCTCCTGAAGGTCAAGCAATGAAAGCTCAAAAGCGGTGATAAGTATGCTACAACACAACCACCCGTGAAAAGAAGAGTAAGGATACCACATTTCACTGCCCAGACTGTAATGGACTACAGGTTGACAGTGCATACATTGATTTTGCTAAAGCCTTTGATAGTGTCAACCATGATCACTTGATTTATAAACTCAGAACCTATGGCATAGATGGCTCCTTGTTGAAATGGTTTAACTCCTACCTTATTAACAGGAAACTTGTGGTTAAGTTTGCGGGTGCATTATCTGAACCCTTTATGGCCAAATCAGGTGTACCCCAGGGATCCCATCTCGGACCCTTTATGTTTAACATCTTTATTAACGACATTGTTAGTGCAATTGGTCTTAAGTGTTTATTATTTGCTGATGACATCAAGGTTTTCTCTGCAATTACGGGTCCAAATGACTGTCAGCAACTTCAGGATGGTCTCGACAGGATTGAAAAGTGGTGCTCCCTGAATTGCATGAGGTTGAATGTAAGCAAGTGTGCAGTTGTTACATTTCATCGTTCAGCTGACCCTGTTATGATCGAGTATAAGCTGTGTGGTACTGTGTTACCAAGAAAAACTCAAGTAAAGGACCTTGGTGTAATTTTCTCGGCTGATTTACGGCCGGACAAACACATTGACCATATTTGCAACAGTGCCTCTAGAACACTAGGCTTCATAATCCGCACTTATAGAAATGGCCTTAGCACCAGAGCCTTGATGTCCTTGTACACTGCACTTATCCGCTCCATCCTGGAATATTGCTGTGTTGTTTGGGCCCCTTATCAAGTTGATGATACAGATCGATTAGAGAAGATCCAGAGACGCTTTTTGCGGATAATAGGAGTTAGGCTGGGCTATGATTATATGGCAGCACCTGTTGACACAATAGCAGAGTCTCTTGGGCTGTTGTCCCTTTCTGTGCGAAGACAACTTGCTGATGCTGTCTTCCTGCGTAAACTTCTCACCGGGCAGGTTGACTGTGATGATCTTCTTTCAAGGATTAGTTTCCGCATCCCTGGATCAACCAGATCTCGAGACTTGTTTTTTCGTCACCAGTATTCCACATCCTACGCCTACCATAGTTGTCTGCCTAGACTCCAAAGAAGAGGAAATGCACTGTCTTCGGGGCTGGGATATGATTTCTTCTTTGATTCTGAATCAGCATTAAGAAGACTTTTTAAGTTATAAACTACTTACTAATATTTATTCTTACTTGTTATTGTGTACCAATTAGTCTTGATCATATGTTTACCATATCATGCACTTATTAACATTATTTATTGCGTCCAGTTCACATCTAAGTTTGTGATTTGTAGATTAATTGGTCATTGTTGTTGCTTATATAGTTATTATTAAATATTGTCATATGTTATGTTATTGTTTAAATTATTTATATTGTTGTTATCTTATTTATTTTTATCACTGTTAAATTTATCACACACATCAAATTATTGAATTTTTATATATTTATTATTGTTAAAATATCATTATTATTATTGTTATTGTTTCTAACTTATTTATTTATACATTGTTAAATTTGATGCTTTTTTTCTGTTAGTGTAACAACATAAGTAGATTGGTTGAGCAGTGTATATTGTTAGTTGCTTTTTGTTATTATTTAATTTACTCGTTATTGTTATGGATTTTAGTTGTTTTGATATTCTTATCAATGTATCTGTCACTTATTTAGACTATCTTGGTAAATTCTCATTGATATAATATAATTATTAAGTAAGTAGTCAAGTATTCTTGAGTCTATAATTTGTTATTGAATGGAAATGGTGTAACCGTTGATACAATAAATAAATAAATAAATGTAGCATTGTGTATTTACCCTTGTTTTGAGGAATTTCACCAAAAGAAATTTTTAAATCATCTGTAAATGACAAAAACATTTAAACATTCCAATTTTTGTACATTTTTATTTGTAATCAATTAAAAAAAACCTAATGTATTTTTTTATACTCTTGAGTAGTATTTTCATGTTTCAGCTGTTACTCCTGTGGAACAGAACCTACTGACGTTCCAAGACGTTAATACTCCTTAAAGGGATGAAATCGCATTTCAACCCCTATGTATCTTTGATTTTTAAAGAAATACGTTATTTCCCTACTTAACTCACGAGCCATACATTTGTTTATAGCTCTAGCTGATACTCAGATGCCACTCAGTGTAGAACTGGTTAGTAGGGTGTTCTATTTGTCTCGCCATGTACACAACTACTAGTGTACTTCTAACTGGTATTGTTCGTGTACCATGTTATGGCATCTGTACTGTCTACTGGAGTTTCATTAGTGGATCTTCTTCCCTCAAATCTTTTCCATTTTACCAAGTATGCACAACTTTTAATGTGAACGAAGAAAGAAAAAAGAATATTATATGCCGGAACTATCCCTAAATATGATTCCTTATTGTGTTTCTGGAATTATTTTAACAGCTTTGATACAGGATATGCCATTTTGATATTTAATGGCTTCATTACAAATCTCGCCATAATGACGCCAATGAGATGGTCCATTTGTTATGATTTAAACTATTATAAAGATAATATAATATTTGAAACATTAAGTATAACAGTATTAGACGGAGACTTTTGCTCATAAAATTTTTAATTTATTACTAGTTCCTAAAAAGTTATGATACCTACTTTGATATTATTAATATTTTATTTTCAGGTTAGGGCTAAAATAGTAAACATTATAAGGACACAGGTGAAGAACAGTCAACAATATTGAATGTTACCTTGAATACAATGTGACATTTACAAAGAACGCTTTCAGAATAATCCAGTAATTTATATGTTTAGAATTATACACGTGAGAAATGAAAGATTTGCAAAGCTAAGATATCTAATGTAAATATTGGTGTTTAGCCTCCGATAGGGATTGCGAGAAGTCCAATAAACTATGGTCGTCTTGTTTCCATCTGATTCTTTATGGAGCTCTGGATTGCTGTCTAATCGACGTTCTTCATCGATGTTGATGAGAACTTTCACGGGAATATTATAGATGTGGCATGAAGCAGGTAAGTATATGTTATATCCTAATTAAAATTCTTCTAGATAAACACTGTTTCTTATCGTTTACCCTTTTCTGTACCTGTCCCTAGCAATGAAGTGGAGTCAGAACACTAAATAGTTCTTACTAATTGTTATTTTTATTGAACTATATTCTCTAATTCTTCCTTTTTACAATGATGAAATAATATCAATTACAAACAAAAACACACGTTTGTGTGTCTTTTTTATTTTGTTATCATGGAAGGATGTGTTATTTGACAACGCTATTGGAAATGTATCATTCCTTCTGTCTATAGCTGGCATTCTATTTGTCTACAATCTGACATTGTTTTTATCTTGTTTTTCTCATCAGTTTGTGCGTTTTGCTGTAAGAGTTTTGTGAGTGCAGTTTATTTGAATCTAGTATTATTATTTATTGGATATTGTTGCACTTAACTATTTTATAATTGGTAACAGTAAAAACGTAACTAGGTATAAACTGTGTAAGCAAAAACATACAACCAAGCTTAACACCAAAACACTAGGCCAATCAAGAATACAAGTGAAACTAGGAAACCCTCCACTTCAAATGTTAAGTTTAGTGCAAATTATAAATAATTTAAAGCCTAAACTGATACTTAACCCTTTGAGTGCCACAGCGTCGCTAATTTTGACGGTACGAAAAGTGCATAAAGTTCCAGCGTCGCCAATTTTGATGTTTCGTATTTCGATAATATTTTATATAGTACAAGATTATTTTGGCCAAATAATCAGACGGCTGTATTCAATAGGTTCCAACTATCAATAAATACGAGTTTTATGTTCTTTCTCTACTATTTTATCTGCGAAACTTACGTTGTTTGGGTACTTATCAAGAAGCCACTATTTTTGGACGAGTTTTCCTTATCGGGGACAAAATAAATTACAGTATTAAAAACTGACTTTATTTAACCTATTTTGGAATTTACAAGTTATTACGACAATCAATTAAATAAAAAACTATAAGAACAACGTTTCATTATTCGAAAATGTCAGGTCATTCGTGTGTCTATTTGGAACAGCCCTAGGAACTGCCACTAGTGGGTTCGAGCATCACTGGCAATTTCTGCTGGCTAGCCCTCAAGAGACACCATCGCTTGGTTTTTATTCCCACCTAATATTTATCGATGTTGCTACCTTGCCAAAAGTGTTGACAACACCCTTTTATAGAGCTTGAAATCTCAGTCTTTTAGCCTAGATCCAACTTACGCTGCTTATGCACAACCTAGAGATTGGTAGAGACATTTTTCATAAGAAAGAAATTAATGTTAGCCAATCTACATATATATGTATAGAGGTTGTATCTAATATATATAGAGGTGATAAAAATTAAGCCAGGGACAACTGTCATAAAAATAAGACAAGACGCTAGTATAATAAGTAATAAGTATAATAGTAATAAGTCCGATCTCTAAGAGACATATCATTCTTCCTCCTATACCTTAACACAGATAAAATTAAATGGAATGATGTATGAAAACCTAATTCTTTGATTAGAGTGGTTATCTTAAAATCCAATATCTTCCCTTAGTTACTTTTGAAATTGGTATAACAAATAAAAACTAAATATTATATTTTAAGGTAATATATAAAAATTAAATACAAACCTTTCTTGTTAATTCTACTCGTACTTTTGGTGTTATTAGATCCTCAGGAAAGCAACAATTAGACATAATCGTGAGATGGATGATGTGACATGCTAGCTATGATTGACATCACTAGCTTAATTGTTGATCCAATGTTCATCAGGAATATTTACAATGAGTTGGCGTATGATAGTGTCATGATGTTGTAAATTTGTAGGATAGTGTGTTGAGAGAGTGTCTTTTGATGGCGGTAAATTTAGGTACAGGATAAGGGAGAGAAAGTGGCAAGAGAGAGTGAGAAAGAGAGAGAGTGATGTTGGTTATGTGTGGCGTGAGTGTATAAGTTTGTGAGGTTCCAAGCCTCCTAATAAACTGTAATAGATATAACCTTTTTTGATAAATTAAGTTAAACTTGTTATTATTAATCATTCAATATCACCTTACCATTTTTGCCGTTGTTATCTGGTAGTCATCTTATTCTCTAACACTTGCTTTGTTGTAGCTATTATGTATTTGTTTTTTTTTTATTTTTATTATAATACAAGTGTATATACGTTAAATGAATACATATTTATATTGTAAATTTCATGTTTTCATTAAGTTATTTTATATATACGAAGATTTTACAGTACTCATTTTTTCAATTAGTATATATTCATGCTGCTGATCACGACTCGATCTCCACACACATGCTGCGTGCATGTGGAGATCATGTCCTGTTTTTGTATATATGTGTACTTTTTTCTATAAGGAAATAATTATGCATTTATTCATTGTCCTTGTGTAATTATTTCTCTCTTCGTGAGAGAATTTATATGACTAATTTGAGCTTTGCGATTGTTCTATTTCTTAACAAACAATAATTATTCCTCGTTACCATGAAAACAGAATGTTAAAACCTAAGACCTATGACAAATGTTTTAGAACAGTGGCATCGTAAGTAATTTTGCTTAAAGTTTTGCTACGGAAAAAGTTATCTGAGTTAACATTCAGTCTTCTTTCGACCTATGACCAGAGCACCACGACTGGACCCCTGTTGTTTTGGCTGAGATATTCTTCAAATAGATAAGTCAAAACATCACAATTTTCATAAAATACAATTCAGCTACATGTTTTCTTGTATTTAAGGCTGTATATTTTGTCTGGATATTAGTGTTAAACAAATAATGCTTGAGTTTAAATTGTAGCAACTCATGACTGACTTATTTACCAGTAGAACAGCAGAAGTAGTATAACCTACTTATTTTACTGTACATTTTGCTATATGTAATTACTGTATGTAATCAGCCACTACGTCATTTAAATGTCCATTATTATCACTCCCGCTGAGGCAGTACATTAGATTAAATATTTGCAAAAATTTAAAACCTTAGCACTCTACAATGAAGTAATACACGCGATTAATTTGCATTTTTCAGAGTCAACATTTACGTGTATTTCCTCAGACCTACTTAATTGTGGCTTTTTAGAGTGAACAAAGGTGTGTTTATTATCGTAGACACACACAAAGGAAAAGAACAACTTTGTTACAAATGTAATAATAAACGAATTTAACTGGTAAATTGTCGCCACCAACTTTTAACAGAAACTCTTGTTGCCAGAAACATTTCTTAAATTTCTCCGTTATGATTTTTACTTTGAAAAGCATTTCTTCACTTGTTTATTGTTTTAAGTGGTGTACGTTCAGTATTCCAGAAAACTAATTGTCATAGTACAAGTACTCAAACTGGTTCTTGAAATTTTTGCGATTTTTTGTGAAATTAAATTTTTACGCTTTAAAGCGCTAAAACTGACCCCTAGACAAGTAAATATATTTTTTATTATATGTAGACATTTTAACTAAGGATTTTATCTCCCTTTTTATTGCCTGACAGTGATTAAAATATTACCTAATATTTCAGTCAGTATTAAGTATAAAGAGCCAAAAAAACTTTTAAGAAAACATTCCATTTTTATATTTTGTATCATTTTCGATGCTGTGTCGTTATGATTCTACTAAAAGTAGCATGGTTTTGACAATCGATATCTTCAAGGTCAACCAGTAAACTCAGATTGATTGTGTCATTTATAAGCTTTATATGAACACGTGTAGGTCACTCTGCGTTCTAACTGTATTATCTCATTCAACTAGACAGTATTGTAAGAGCTGTAATAGATGTTTATGTTTAAAAGCATTATTTGTAGTATTTTCTTATTTGGATTAAATCAAAATACTCAAAAGTTACAAGCGTTAACAGTATATCATGCAACTTGACAAAAGCGAGATTGTTTTGTCAACAAAAGAGTGTCATCCACTATTAGATCACAGTGGAACGGAAGTTTGCTAATCAACAATGTGTTTTGGCTACTTCACCTATCCACATATAGGGTAGTATGAGTCAGAAATATATATTCAACGTCACCAAGCCATAGGAGGAATGCATGTGTTATTTACTGCAAAGCGTTAAAATTTTTTCCTCAAACTTCTCCTTTATAGCAGAGATTTGGGATCAATGTGCATTTGTTCCAGGTTCCTAAGAAAAGGCTGCTGTTATCTGTCTGTGATAAAGAAACGGTGGAATTATATTAGTGCGAGATCACTAGCTGATAATAGTGATTCCCGGCCTTTTCCCTAGGCTTTGATGGCGTATTGACAGGGTTTTGTACATTTACCGGTTTAGCTTCAAAATTTACTGAGATAACAGCACAAGCCATTTCGTTTTCCACTTCTGGAACACAAAAAAATAATTAATTACGAGTTGGTCCTCGTTTTGTCTCCTTTGACGTCACCAGGACGTTAATAATGGTAGTAGCCTCCGCTACCTGTGGTCGTGAGCTAAATTCCAACACAGTATCAGTGAGAACAGGACGGAAATTACTAACAGAGGATATTTTTAAGAATATTTAATAAAAGGAAAGATTTAATGAGAAACATAAATCTATAAATTACATTGTTAGAATGTTCTACAGAAACGAAATTGAAGATGGTTTCAACATCTAGTCGTTTGTAATCGATTAAACTTGTCCGTTGTTGTTCAATGTTTAGCACTGGTCTTATCGTATCAATCTTATTCTTATCATTTATATGGAATTCTTATTGTATCAGAGCCTAATATTAAAACAAAAGTATCTATAATAATATAGATACATCTCTCAAGTCAGCACATTGTGCACTTAAAAGATTGGGTGGAATTGGCTCAACATTCTATGTCAAACGTAACTACATTTTATACAGGGTAAGCACTGTATTAATATTACTTAAATTTCAACCGAGAATAGAATAAATTGCCTTTAAATATCAACTGCTTTGTGAAATAAAATTCTCTTTTCTTTTTTAAACCTACCCGGACTACAATAATAATTAAAAATTATACAATCTGAAAATTTAAACCGTATAAACCAAGCAATTATACTGTAAAGTTCTACACGTCTCAGTGAGAATTTACGGATATACATTATTCTCTTGTCGAGGAAGTACATATTGTCTGCGGTAGATTGCAGCACACGTGACGTAACCTACATATGTTAAAAAACCAACCTAATAAGGGAGGGGAGTATTACATGGTAGAAGGGTGACGGCCTGCCCAAGGACTGGCCCTAACCTGGAATGGAAAGCTGTAACCTGGGTGCGCATATCAGTGTCACTGCATACATTGCTGTTTGTTCTTGTAACAGTGATGAATGCACGGCAACTGTTTTAAGCACAGGCAGTCCAAATCCTTGCCAAGGTTGGTCATTAGATTTTTTTAAAGTAACATTTTAATAGATCTCATATACATTTCTTTCCTGACATAACTTTAACCTCACGTTGATTTTACATTAATTTCTGAGTCTGACAATTCGTTGTTTTTAATGTAACGTTGTTATGATGTTGTTGACTTTATTCCGCCTATCTTCAGGCTTGGTCTACTTATTCTTACTTTTTCTTTGTATTTACAGTAATTTGCTTTAAAATTGATGCGCAGAAACAATTTCAACTTACAAAAGATAAAGGATGCAACTGACCAAAGCAAAATCAAAACCAAACATCAGTTGTTTCAAAAAATAGTTTTGTAACTACCAAAGTATCATCTAAATGTTCTGAACAATGAATGTGTCTACCTAAGTGACTGGACTTACAAAGAATAAACGTGTTATGGATTACATGTTTCAGTATTTTTTTAAATGTAACAAATTATTTTATTGTTTTGGAATTTTCCCAATTGATAGTTTTTTATGTGGGGTTTATGTGTTTTGCGGGTATAAAATAGTTTTCACTTAAAATATATGCTTAGTTTTCCTATAAATATTCGTAGTCACAAGATCCAGTGGACTCAACACACACTATTTAAGGCGCATTACTTCAGAGACGATAAAAAATATAAATCGTTTGAAACTGAATAAGGTAATAAATAGAAACTTTTGTTCATTATAGGAATTGAAGTGAGGCCGTATTAAAAATCACTGGTAATTATAACTTTTCTCACATTTTAATGTATTTTATATCAAACGTGCCGACTCATTAAAACTTATCTCGCCTTGTAGAATCATAAAG
Organism: Homalodisca vitripennis; assembly: GCF_021130785.1. NCBI lineage: Eukaryota > Metazoa > Arthropoda > Insecta > Hemiptera > Cicadellidae > Homalodisca > Homalodisca vitripennis. The sequence goes on from NW_025776342.1 coordinate 118,598, forward strand.
AAAAATACTAAGGTGAGCCTCTCTTTATCTATAGTATATTAAGGTTACCTGGTTGGATCAAATGGTTTCCAGTCTTGAACAGTAACACTGAATTAAACATGAACTGGTATTTAACTGCAATTTTAATTAACTGTATAATAGCTTTGCATATCAATCAAGAGGATATATCGATAAAAAAATTAACCTACTAACTTGAAGTGCGTTTCCTTGACTGGATATACCTTGTTCTATCCTTAGAGAAGCCGTTTACGTTAAATATAATATTTAAATATTAGGATTTTTTTACTTACTTGTTTATTGTATACTTTTAAATTCTGTTATAGAAGAAACGTAAAATGCTCAATTATTCATTATCATTCCAATATTAATTAGTGAGTTACAAAACATTTACATAATATTGCACTCAACCATATATTTCATCACGAAAACATTCTTGAGAGTGTTTTAAAAAACAAAACAATGGCAGACATAGTTTGGTACGCAATTAACATTACGTCACAAGCATTGCCTATTGTCAAACTTCCAACAGTGTTTGTTGCGGAGCATACAGTGAACGTTGTATGAGTACATCATATTACGTAAATGTATGTAGAGTTTCTAAAAATTACCGAAGTGAAAGTACAAATAATTGCTTTATAGAACTTTGCAGCCGTATACATACAACGTTGAGCAGAATTTAACCAAATATAGGTAAAAAAAACTAATATAGTACTTTATTTGTCTTGAATTTAGTTTCTTATTGGGATTTGAGAATTCAGCGCTTTACTCATAGAAAGTAATTTAATAATTTCTAAGTTACATTGTAATTTTGAGCTAAGCATTACATTGTTAACTCCCCACAGTAGCAGGCATATTATTGCTTCTCGCCATGCTTAGTTAATAGAGTATATCGCATGTATAACAAAGCTTTCATAATTTTAGAAAAGAGGAACATTCTTTCATATTTACAAACACTTAGATATTTTTGGTTTAACTTATCATGTGAAAAACAATTAGTGATTGCATTCACTGTAGAAACTTTCTATACTAGCCAAAAATCTTTTATACAAATTATCTTATTTATAACAAGTTTGCAATGCTTCACTCTACATTACGACAACTCATATTACAAATTGCAAGTCGATATTACAATAATACACAATTTTTCTCCTTTTCTTTTTTTACGTCACAGATCCAGAACAGCACCTGACTATTTTCATCTCTTGTACATGAGACTCTTTGATGATGGCGGAAATATTCCCTGAAAAATCTTTCATATTTTACACTTCCCAGCTAAAGCAGAATTTTCCGTGATAAAGAGACGATGGATTGACATTAGTGTGGGATTGCTAGTGGGAACCACTGTGAACTTATAACTTTTCAAAAAAATGGTAGGACAATATTAAGAGTGGTCTTAATATGTTATATCCTGTGAACGTTGAATTATCTTTCATATTTAGATCCTAATACGCCTACAAAATTATCTATTATAATATCGATATATCTTTTCAAGTCAGCACATTGTTTTTCTGTTATGTTTTTAACTTATTTATCACTTCCTAGATCTCAATCTCTAACCTAAACTTTCACTAAATATCATGATTAAACATTATTGATCCTGTTAAAATTATTTAAATTAGAAATTAGTTGGAAATATTTCTGTGCAGTTAATAATAAAAACTTTGAACAAAATTCATTCTAAATGGGTTTTGTAACCGAATAATAATCACTGATATAGGCACAGATAAGAATTTAAAAACGTAAAGAGTTTTTAGGTTATTAGAAGAATCGGATAACAGGAATATTTTTTCAATTCACAACTTAATTTATCGTAATGCTATTGAATGTAAAATCTTTTTGTTAATCCTTCAGTAGTATACACAAACAACTTAGATGGTTTTCCGATAGGGCTGAAGTATAATAAGTGGCCTCCATCACAATCGAATTATTGATATTTATGAATGGCCTATCTAAACTACTATCCGAATTAGATTATAGTTTTTTAAAGGCTGAAGTATAATAAGCGACCACCATCACAATTGAATTATTGATATTTCTGATTAGTCTATCTAAACTACAGAATTCCCTTATAGTTATTTAAAATTACAGTATAGTATCGGAACTGGCCAACAGAATTTAATTTAACTAAAATACTAAATAAGTATTCCCTTAAGCGTATTGCAATTAGCACTCACACGATAATTACACGGTTACAAAACAACACACAAATTTGATAGCAGCAAAAACTGTCGGGAAAACCTGGAATTAAAATAGAAAAACATTTGAAACTGCGATCGTAGCGCATTCTGCTGGATCCAATGTAAAACATTCCAAGATCAACAACAATTTATTTATAAATAAAAACTTAACTGATCAATCGCTGCACACTTAATATTTACTACGAATTTCAGTTAAAAGTATATTTTTACTAAAACTTCCAATTTTATATTTGGATAATCACTATTTATAAATTTCTGATTAGCCTATCAAAATACCGGTGAGAAACCTCTATTGATATTTCTGATAAGCCGATCTAAACTACAGAATTACATTATAGTTATTCATAATTACAGTAGCCTATAGTATCGGAACTGGCCAACAGAATTTAATTTATATAAATTACTAAATAAGTTTTCCCTATAGGGCTGAAGTATAATAAGCGGCCACCACCACAATCGAATTATTGATATTTCTGATTAGCTATCTAAATTACAGAATTTCATTAAAGTTATTAAAAATTACAGAATAGTATCAGAACTGGCCAACAGAATTTAATTTAAAACCAATTCCTATACTATTAACAATAGTTATTCACACATGCGATTTGTATGCTACTTAATTTGAACTTATGTGACCAATTTTGAATGCAGATTAAAAATGTAAATTACAACATATTTTGTTTAATCCAATTAGTTTAAAACTTAATTATCTAAACTGTTAACAATATACCTCTAGACACATAGAAACACAATCTTTCGATATGTATGCTTCTTAGGTTATTGGAGGATATGCGACCAATATACTCACTTCAATAAATTTGCAACATGAGTACAATAACTTCAATAAATAACTATAGTTTTTTATGCACTTAAACATCATGTATTATTACAATTAGCACTTAGCACAATAATTACACGATGTTACAAAACAACACACAAATTTGATAGCAGCACAAACTGTCGGGACAACCTGGAAATTAAAATAGAAAAACATTATGGCTGTGTTGTAATATTATAATGTTTTACATAGAACAATTGGTGAAATTTCATCTTTGCAATATGCATTTACACTACTGATCAAGCACTTTACAATAACAATTAATTGTCTAAATTTTAAATGTAAACTGATGTTTCTGCCTTTGTGATGAACTTCAGCTGAAAGTATTAACAGCTGTTAAGTAACAGTTCACTTTGTATTACGTGTCGTAGCGCAGTCTGGCGGATCCAATGAAAAGCACTCCAACATCAACAACATTTATTATTAAAAAATTAATTAAATAGACTATTTAAATTGGACCGAATTGTGAATCTAAACCATTCTCGGATCCACCTGAAGACACACAAAACGTTTCATTAAAATCGGTCCACCCTTTTAGGAGGAGTTCAGCCCCATACACACGCACACAAGAAATATATATATATATATATATATATATATATATATCCTAATAGTAGTAACACAAACTTCTTTAATTTATCGTAATAAACTCATACATTAACAATTTTGATAGGTCAAGAACTGAAAATCCTATGTAGATTGGTTTGTTACATTTAACCTTTTGTTTGTACATATGACTCGCTATACAGTTCTCGTCAAAGATATTGAAACATTTGAAGTTCGTTTTCTTGGCCTGTTTAATTGAAAATTCTTCATTTCCTAGTTTGATATCACATCTATTTCGCACATTTTCCATACTTTTTCCAAAAACTGAGTTGTTCATCAGCTTGTAAAAATCTTTCTCAAAGTCACTTGTAGCTTTGGTTCTCATGTTTGTGTTAAAATCAATGTACTTTTTCATAAAAGGCTTCTGATCGAATGCTATAACTCTATTCACATGTTTCAACACCATCCCTTGTTCGAGGTAAAATTTCAAATTTCTTGAATGAACAACGTATTCAGTTTTATCCAGTAAAGTTGTGCAAAGTTTGTTTTTATAATGTTCGGGAGCGAGAGGTAAATCCTTGTGATGTTCATGTAAATTTGTTGGATATCCTAGATCAACTTCGAGAATATAGCCATAATCTTCGTCGCCAGTGAGTTCCAAAATTGTTTCTTGCCACTCTTCTTTTGTATATGTTTTAGGATTCATCCACTTGATATCACCATATGGTAAATTTTGCATAAGACCATAACCATAAAGATTATTGGCATCGACGTACAACAGATAATTTTCAGGTTTTGTCTTATCGAAATCTTTCAAATATTTGTTATTTGCTTTCACATATCGCCTAATACATTGAGAAATACCTCCACGAATACCTTTTTCAATCATTAAATACATATTATAATCACTAATCAATTGTAATTCTATTTTCGTTAATTTTAACATAGCATCCCATTCGAGGCTTGGAGCTGTTAGATAATGTGCTGGATCAAGTTTGTAACAATTTAGACAAATGTTTCTGAAATTTTCAAGTATATCAGCGAGCAATAGTACATCTTGGATATTGTACAAATCAGAGTAATTTCCTAGATTTTTCACTTTTAATGTGTTCCATACATTTAAATAGTGTTGAAAATCTTTCTCAGATATGCTCTCATCTGTCAAAAGTGAATAGAATTCTTTAATTTTCAGCTCTTCTGTGTAATCAAGTTTTTCAATACTATCGATAAATTCGTAAGGAAATATGCCTTTTCCAGACAATATTTTAAAAATCTCGACTTCGTCATTTGGCTGTCGTTCTATAATTTCATTCAATATTCTTCCATCCTGTATAAAATGATTTGTATGTTTTGAAGTCTTCTTTCTTTACATTTTTAGATAATTTTTCAATAGATGATGCCATAAATCTGAACGTATCTACGAATGAAAACTTGATGAACTTTCTTGGTTTATCATCTTCAAACTCATACCCATATCCTGAATTTACTGAATAATTTATATATTTTTTATCTGTGTTTGTTGCGATCAAATCAACATTTCCATATTGTTTAGCCAATTCTTTTATGTACAAATGAGAATCGTAATTTGACATATTGTGACAAAAAACTGGAATATTTTGAGGAAATTTTAGATTCAAGTTACAAGATAAATGAGCTGAACCTCTAAATTTACCTGTTAAATGACAATTATCTCGTACTTTTTTCTTGTTTGATTATCAAAACCCTCATATTCACAAATATGACAAAGACTAGAATTTTGGTACGCTAATTTTTCTTCTTCGGTCAATTTCATAGGTTTTTGTTCTTAGAATTATATTTTGTAGCTATGTATTTTGATATTTTATTGAGCTCTTCAAACAATTTTGCAGGAAAATTAGGCAAATCGTCTTCATTTTTGGCTCGATAACTAGGTTTATACATGCGATTAGTTACATTCGATAATAAATATAGAGTAAAACCGTAAGGAATATGCTTCTGAATCTTGGTTGTAGTAGATTTTTGTGGATTATTCTTGCATGTTGGAATTTGTTCTAATATGCTCTGAAAGTCCATATAAATTACGTACGGATGGCTAAACTTCTTTTGATAATTAGTAAATTTAGTTGTTTGACCTGAAAACGGCATAATTGGCTTACAAACTTCATGTTGCTTGTAAATTTCTAAATGATCGGTTAAATCTCCAGATTTGTAGAAATGGCTTAAATATCTTCTACAAAGAAATTTTCTTTCTTTATGCTTGGATAACTGAGAACTCACGAGCTTATTTAAATCGGTTATCAAAACATAATGAGATTTGTCTTCTTGTTTAACATACAATAAATCGATTTCTAACTCGGCATCATAAACTTCGGAAATTTGTAACGGAACAATGTTGAGTTTTTTTGTCATAAGTATAGATATTTATAGACATTTTTGGATATTTGTATTTGGAATTGTGACTTCGTTTTTCAAATAATTGTATATCTTTTAAAGACATTGGATACTCAAAGCCCGAAAATATCTCGTAATTTACAAATTTTTTCATATTGTTTTGATCTTTCACAGTGTCTTTCGGGTTTTTTCAATAGCGCATCGGATAGAATAAATAAAGCAATAGTCATCTTTATTTTTGATATTTACACAAGCTTTTTATCTTTGATTTTCTTTGGTAAATCGATATATGATCCTGCGTTCATTATTTCGTTTTTATTAATGCTCAAAACTAGTTGTTTGCAGCTTTTAAATGTCCATCCAGAACCTCTATTTGGATGATTTGTCTGTTCTCGATATGTTAATTTATTAAATTGCTTAGTAATAAAGTCGTTTATGTCAAAGATTTCATCTGCTTTTATAGTAAAGTACATTGGGCACGTTTGTGTTTCACCGTTCACTAAAGTTCTTTCATATTCACATTCCAAAGAGAGATAACCCTTCATATTTTTAACATTCTCTTGAAATTTTTCAGGAAAAACAGCGCATTAACACGGATTTGGACCAAAAAGTTTCTAAAACAAAAACATGTATATTTGTTATGCCCAAAACATATGGAACTGATATTATTTTATTTACAGTTCATAGCATTACGTAAGTACACATTGAACATTTCATACCCTAGTGTAAAAATATAAACTTGCTCACTTTCTTAGAATTTATACAACTATAACTTAAGCATTAAGATAGTCCATTCCCTAATTAACAATAATTATTCCTAGTTACCATGAAAACACAATTTAAAATCTAATACTTTCAGTAGAGTGGTATCCTGATTAGTTTTACTTCAAGTTAATACGAACAATGTTCGTAGCGTTAATTCCGACTTCGTCCGACCTGTGACCCTGACACCACGGCTAAGCCTTTGTCTCTTTGACAGGAAAATTCGGCAGATGGATAAGTCAAAACATCACATTATTCATTGAATATAGCTTAATTAGATGTAGTGTTGTATGTATGGCTGTAGATGCTGTCTGAATATTGATGTTAACAATTAAGCCTTGAGTTTAGATTGTAGCAACTCAAGAAATGACTTATTGCCTGTAGGACAGCATAAGTACTATAACTCACTTATTTTACCGTATATAGCTATAGGTAATTACTTGTATAGGCTCCATTCACTACACTACATACTTTTTAGTTATTATCACTACCTTTGAAACAGTACAGTTGATTAAAAATAGATTCATAAATTAAAAATATAACTAATCTCTCTTGATACTAGTCTATGAAGTTATACACACGATTTCTGTGCATTGTTTACAATTCAAAATTTAAATGTATTTCCTCAGAAGTAATTAATCTTGGGTTTTTTTCACTGAACCGTAATGTGTGTAGTAACGTAAACACACGCAAAGGAAAATAAAGTAAAGTACAAAGTCTAAAAATCTAAGGACACGCGTATTTAAGAGGCAAATTAGCAAAAGATTGGCGAGCACATAGTGCACTTGAATGATTGGCGAGAGAGGTGGCGGAAAAATATATCAAATCAAAAGAAAAATGTCGTAACCTCTCTATTTATATTACATAAATCGCAACCATGAATAGAATAAATTTACTTTTTATATCAACTGAGTTGTCAAATATAAATATCCTTTTCTTGCTTAAATATACTAGGATTTCAGTAATAATCTAAAAACAATATATTATAAAAATTTAGTCGCCGGTATTAAGTATTTATACTGTAAAATTCATCACATCTGTGTGAGAATTTACGGATGTATATTATTTCTTGTAGCGTACATGCTTATTGTCTGCGGTAGATAGCGGCACACGTGACTTAACCTACACATCTCAATTAACTAACCTAATAAGGGAGGGGAGTATTCCATGGTAGACGGGTGACGACCTGCCGAAGGACTGGCCCTAGTACCATGGAATGCTCTAACCTGGGTGCGCATAACAGTGTCATTGCAGGCATTGCTGTTGGTTCTGGTAACAGTGGTGAATGCGCGGCAACTGTTTTAGGCACAGGCAGTCCAAATCTCTACCAAGGATCGTAATAAATATTTTGAAAGTAACATTTTAATAAATTTCATATACATTTCCTTCGTGATTCCGATATTTAAAAAAACCTGTGGATGCCTATTCACAAGTTTTTATAATTTCACACGTAGCTTTACTATGCCTTATTAAAACTTCCAGATTTACGCCGAATGTTATTATTTGTCATTATGATAAATTTATTTGGACTTTAATTTTAAATAATACATATCATATTTTGTATTAATCATGCCAGTCGCTTTCATAAAATTAGTTCACAAAATATCAAGCCAAGATAACTACTCATCCACAGTAAACATTGCCTTTCAAGACACTTTCATTATCTTTATTTTAGTTAAAAGATTTCACAAGATAATAATTTAAAATTAATCTACCATAGCACATTTAGTATTAGTAGCAATAATTTTAAATATTTTTGTTTCCATTAACTCGTGCTTATATTTACTTATTAACGATAGTCAACTTCCTGCGTAACATTATAACGAGTGCTGAGTATAATATATTATAGCAGCAAGAACTAGCAATGTTACATGCTTAGTTTTAGCCATAATTATTTACATTTCTCACGCCAGGCACAGATATCGGTCCCTTTCTACTGACAGATCTATCATTGCTTGCACCCTGGGGAGAATCATCCAAGAATAATTGTTGTTTATGCAATCCCTTATTTAAAATTATTTGGAAACTTTCGGTTTTAGCAACGTGACGGTTGACAGCTTATAAAGTCTTCCCTTTGGTAACAATACTCCGGTCATGTCCTGTGTTATTACAAAAATATCACCTCATCTCCGTTTTTTACAGGTTGTTGCGGTTCAGTTGAAAACTGGTTTTGGGATAATTGTCACCTGAAACCGGGAAACGTATACATTTCTTTTATGATAGATACTAGATCTCTGTGGCTGGCGTTCAGCTTGGAACTTATTCTCCTCAAAACTTACATTATATTCGTGAATAAACAGATTCTAAACAGATTTATAAGACTGTTCTAAAATATAAAGTAGATTTTCAAATTTAAATGCAATCATAGGAACGTAATTTGTGATTTTAATAACCTACTTTCATCACATTAATCACTCAGAATTTTCTTTGTTTACGAATATTTTATAACATTCTCTTCATAAGTTATGATGTAATAACTATGGACTTTCAAGGATGTAAGTCTTAAAACCTATCTGGATTGAATTTACATAAAGTTTTACCATTACAGTTTTACATATAGTTTACCGTTTTCTTTTTATATTTTTTTCTATTATTATAACATTATGATTTTTTTTTACTTCCTCAGAAACAGTTAGGATTTTATGTTTAACGAATGAATGTCACATGTTGTGAATAATACATTTGAAACACCTGTAGAAGTTATAAATATCCATAATAATCAATTACGTTTTGAGCCGGTTCAATACCTATATCTCCCCGGCTCATGTGTGTTTTATATAGTGTATGTGTGTGTGGTTTATTGGCTGCAGAGGCCACTGACCTTTTGAAGGCGTTTGGCCTTTCCGGTAGAGTGGCGTCAAGACTCCGAGCCGTGGTGTACTGGTTAGGAGTAGCTCCAGTTTAAAATTTTGTTTAATTAAGTGTTTTGTTAGTTTTGCTGAGCCGTTTTCCTTCTGACATGTGCGGCTAAGTTTACGGCCCCTCACTGATGAGTAAGTTTTGCTTTCTTTTAAATTTTAGTGATTATTTTTATTTTTCAAACTGTGAAGGTTAAGAGCACATGGTTTTCCAAATTGTAGTTTTGCTTTTTTAAATTTTTAGTACTTCTGGCTGTTAACTAAATTTTTAAATTGGCTTTCAAATTAATTCTCTTACACTTTTATTAGTTTTCACCCTTTCTATTCGGCTTAAATTAATTTTCTGTCTCTCAGTGAGGACCAGTCCTAGGCTATATGTTACAGTTCATTTTTATTCTGCAGCCAATATTGTTTGTAATGTGTCACTTGTTATGTAGTTTTTGTAAACAAACCCAGAGAGACTGCTGAAGGTTCATTTTACTAAATTTTTTAAGCCTTTCTGAGAGATGTAACGTTCTTCGGGTCTTTTAGCCCATTACTCCCCCTTATAGCCTACTTGGTTAATTTAAGGCCTTCTGCCATCAACTTTTAAATTTAGATTCCTGTTAATAGGCTGCTACTTATGGCCATCAGTTTTTTTTTCTAATAATTAAATTTTTTTTACCAAGAGTAAAACGCTTAAATTTTTGTTCTGTGACAGAGGGGATTTTCATACTAACTTTCTTTGGGGTTGTTGTTTTGAGTTGGGAATTTTATTTTTAGTGCAGGATGCCCTTCCCCTGCTTTTCACCAATTTTGAGCCAATTCTGTCAATAAATGCCTGTTTTAAAAATGTTTTAACCAAATTGTTAAGTATGGTAGGCTACTGCGTATACCTCAAATAAATTTCTTTATAACTTATTGTTTTAGTCTTTTAAATGGAATATCTTGTTTATTTATTGTTTTCTAATGTTACCAGCTTCTATATTAAGGTTTATTTTAATTTTTATCAGTAATTGATTGGTCTGTGATATTTTGAAATTTTGGTAATTTAACTTAACTTAAAATTCTTGATAGATAACTTTTGGCAACTTTACTTTTATTAAAATCTATATTGTTTGGCAACTATTTATTAATTATTATTAACTTTAAAAGGGTACTAGGCTGAAACCTGGTTTCAGGGTCCAAGAGATGAGTTGTTTTTCTCCTGTCATCTCTCCATCATGCGTGGTCGCAGAGAACCTTCGCTTTTGTGCTCTGCTGAAGGACGGCCACCATGATGGACATTTCTTCTAGTCAACATCTGTGATACCCTGCTCATATTCTTTATTTATTTGTTATTGTTATTGTTGCCATTTATATAGTTTATATTTTGTTATTTAATTTTAAGTTAGTTTTAGATATTATTTAGTTATTTCTTGGATTTCATTAGGAGCCCGCCCTTAGCCGAAGGATACCGGGTGGAATTGGCATTTTCTTGTTTCAAATTATGGCGTTTCTAATTTTTGTATGCAGGTGCACCTGACAAGGATTGTTTGAGGTATATACTACTGCAGGCACTTTTTATTTTTTTTTTTAATTTTATTTATTTTTTTTTTTATTTATAGTATATATATATATATTTTTATATTGACTGGATAGGCCTATGTTATGTCTTAGTGAATGAACCTGAGTATACTGACCACGGTGTTCTTTTTTTACCTAGTTAGTTTTGATCCGGCATCCCGTTCGCCACCATGGGCGCGCTCTTCCCTGATGGTTTGCTGTGGGTGTGCGAGCGGCGATGTACCGGTTTCAATGGTAGCAGAGCGTGGTTGGCTGCTCTCTCAGCTGTCTCTCAGTTCTGGTTTTGTTTGTTGGTGTAGGTTAGTGTTAGGTAGGGGGAGGTTAAAGTACACAACTTTTTTTTCATTAGGAGCTCGCCCTAGCACAGGATACCGGGTGGAATTGGTTTAGTGTCTTGCTTCCTGCAGACTTACCCTTTGCAGGGAGCAAGGGACTCTAAATTGCTTAACCGCTAAAATTTATCTAACTGTACTCTACTTCTCCCCTATCAATGTGTTGTTTTGTTATATTTATTGCTTCTGTGTTTGTAGGTTGTGGTTAGTGTATATTTGCAGGGTATCCTTCTATTAGGTAGCAGGTATTAAGTTCTTCACTTGGACCTCGTCCAGTGTAAGCCCTTTGTGAGTTGAGTCCACTTAGGTTACTAAGTAATTGTTGCGTACGCTTTGTTGTTTTATTGTTGTGTTTATTTTGTCTTAATTGTTTGGTATGGCGTTTTCCCTGGTGCCTGAACATCTACGCAAGCCCGAGTTGGTTTTTGAGGTCCTGGCGAGAGGACAGAAGCCCGAGGGAGATGTGAGGGCATTAAGAGCTCAATTACGGGCTTGTATAGCGTTGGACCGCAGCTGGAATGCAGAGTTCCAAATTAATACAGAATTTGAGTTTTGTAAAACCCGAATGGAGGAATTAGAAGACGATATTAATTTTGAGTCACTTCCCATGTCCGGGTCAGCAAAGGCTAGATTGGCATCTCAGCTTTTACATTGGCGTCGTGACAGAATAGTTTTACTTATGTCAGCTCCTAGTTTAGACTCTGATATTAAAAGTTGGGCTTTTTCGGCCAGTAACAAATTAAAACAAGCCTCAGATGGTTTGAGTGAGGTGCGCTCGGTGAAAGAGAAGGGGGTACTATTTACCGCTGTCACTCCAACGGAGGTTCCCACTACCATTACTTTTGCTAACCATCCACCGGCTCTTACTTTCGAGCCTCCCAGAGTTACTATGTCTCCGATGGGTAGTGGCCCTCCTGAAGCGGCTGGTGAGGCATCATCTATAGTTGTGCCTTCCTTTTCTAGCTTTGGCAAACTGTCCCATCCTTTGGGGAGTGTTTTACAACACTTCCCCAGAGTTGATGGGCTTGACACTAATTTACTTATCCATTTCCTTCTGGAAGTTTTTAAGCTAAGAGAATTTCCTGGTATGAAAGATGCCATGCTTATGCAGATTTTAGCGCAGTTTTCCTTAAGGCCGCTTTTGATCGCCTTCTAGACTGCCTTAAGAGAGGTGCCACCTTTGACCAGTTCCACGCCGAGATCTTGGAGTTCTTTGTACCTGCTCGGGTTAGGGAGCGCTTGCGGGTGGAACGCGTTTACCGTCCTCAGGCACCAGACGAGACGTTGAGCCATTTTGTCGGGTAGATACGGGATGTAGCCCGGGTGTTGCGCTTGAGCTTGAGCGAAACGGAGTTGGTGAGCCTTATTTTGGAGGGCATTAAACCTGAAGAACGCTCCCGTTTGATTTTTTGTAGCCGTCCCGCATCTTTTGCGGAATTGGACCGCCTCTCCATCATCTCTAGAGGGGTTCAGGATGCGGATGATCAAAGGTAAGTCCATGTCGAGGCATCTTCCTCACTTGCCTCCGGGGCCGGTCCATGCTCCGGTGCAGTCTGAGCCAGCGGCTGCTCCTTCCCGTAGGCAGCCTCCTACCTGTTATGGCTGCAAGCAAGTGGGACATATTAGACCGTTTTGTCCACTTAATAAAAAAAACTAGTAAGCTTGCGGACGAGTAAGCCCAACTCGTGCCGTAAAGGTAATTTTGAGGGCAAATATGTACCTAATTTTGATGGGTAAAAGGGTAGCCGGTTTAATACAGAACAGAAAGAAAACAGAAAGAAATAGACTTGGGGACAGTTATCATCGTTGGCCGAGAGGGGAGGTTGCTGCTCTGGCTGCGCAGGGAGTAAGGGCTGCCCGCTCAACCTGCCCACAACTGGATGTGCTTGTGGGGAATGTGGTGCAGAAGGCCCTGATTGATTCTGGGTCAGCACGCAGCCTGATTTCTTTGTCGTTTTTTGAAGATCTAAAATCCTCTGGGCTAATACGGCAGGTTGAGCCTAGTTTACTTATCTGCTGGACTGCTTCACGCACACCTTTACCTATTATCTGTAGTGCCCAGATTCACATCAAAATTAATTATTTTCTCTTGGGATTGGAGCTATTTGGTGGCTAAGGACCTGACTTTTCCTTTCATCTTGGGAGCAGATTTTATCGGAAAAAACTGGCATGATTTTGGATTTGGCCTCCAGTCATGTTTTCTTTGCTTTCGCCAGGCGGGTGCTCGTTCCCTTTTCAGATGTCGAGTCTCGTGGGACTGCTGCCTTAGAGATGGAAGATAAGAGCTTGACTCCTCCTGACCAACTAGGACATCTTACGCCGAAAGAGGCTGAGGACATAAGGCAGATTTGTTCCAGTTTTCCTGAAGTCCTAACTGACAAACTGGGCACGACCAATCTCTTGGAATACGAGATTCGTCTTACAGACATCCGTCCTGTACGTTCCCATCCATATAAGCTTGCTCCGCCCAAGATGGAAATTCTGAGAAATATGATTGATGATTTACTTAAGAGTGGGGTAATCGAGCCGTCTTGCTCAAATTTTTTCCAGTCCAGCGTTTCTAGTGCCGAAACCTAATGGGAAGTCCAGATTGGTCCTGGATTATCGAAAGCTCAATGCTCAGATAGAAATTGACTCCGTGCCTCTCCCCGATTTGCATTCTGCTTTCGACTGGTTTGGTAAGGCCAAGTATTTCTCCATTTTTGATCTTAATCAGGCATACCATCAGATTCCTCTAAAACACGAGTCTCGACCTCTCACTGCCTTTTGTGTGCCTTGGAATTTGTACCAGTTCACCCGAGTGCCAATGGGCTTGGCTGTGGGGGCCCAAACACTCACCAGACCCCTGGATTCTATCTTTCATGATGTCAAATTTAAGTTCGTGTTCAACTATCTGGATGACCTGCTTGTGTACAGTGAGAGTTATGAGGAGCACTTGACTCATCTAGAGGAAGTTCTAACTAGGCTGCGAGAGTCTGGCCTTACCGTCAATCCTGAAAAGGTGAGTTTTGTTCAGCCTGAAATATCGTTTCTGGGTCATCTTGTCTCTTCTCGAGGTGTTTGTATTGATCCAGAGAGAACCCAGGCAATCAGGGAGTTTCCTCCTCCTAAGGATGCCAAGGGGATTGCCCGTTTTGTGGGAATGATACATTTTTATCGTCGTTTCATCCCCAGTGTTGCTGAAGTGGCGGCCCCTCTGAACTCTCTTAGGAAAAAGGGTGCCAAGTTTGAGTGGGGTGAAGCGCAAACAGACTGCTTTTGAGCAGCTGAAAGAGGCAGTGATGCAGCCTCCAGTCTTGGCTATGCCTGATTTCGGTCGTAAGTTCGTCTTGCAAACTGATGCTTCCTCCTTAGCAGTTGCTGCTGTTTTATCGCAAGAAGTAGATGGTATCCGGCAGCCCATAGCTTATGCTTCACGCACGTTAACCCCTTGTGAGAAGAAGAGTTGTTCTGTTTATGAGCTGGAATGTTTGGCTGTCGTGTTTGGAATTAACAAGTTCAGGCGTTACCTAGAACATAAAGAATTTTTGTTGGAAACCGACAACCAGGCACTCTCTTGGCTCCTTGCCCACCCCCGTCAGCTCGGGAAGATTTGGTCGCTGGGTAGTCCAAATTTCTGCCCTTAAGTTCACAGTGCAGCACGTGCGAGGCACCCAAAATATCATAGCGGACACTCTGTCACGCATGTATCACTTACCCAACGACCACCAGAATTTATCAGAGCCGCCATGTTGTGGCGTGCTTCCTAGACTTTCCTCTGGCATTTTCGGACATTGTTCCACACCAACTTAAGGATCCCGAGCTGACTGCTATCATCAATGAGCTTAAAAACGGAGGTGCCCACCCTCCTTATTTTCTGTACCGAGGTGCTCTATGCTGCCGTGACAAGCAGCGGAGGAAAACCTAAGTTAATGCTGCCAAGCTTTCTTGTACCGATGGTCTTTCAGTATTTTCATTCTTCTCCTGTGGGCGGACATCTAGGAATTCATAAGACCATCGCGAAGATTAGGGATCAGTTTCATCTGGAAAGGTATGGACCGGGATATTGCAGCTCGAGTACGTTCTTGTGAACTGTGCTCGCTAAGCAAACCCGCTCAAAATACCAAGTTGGGTCTTTTGTCATCTGAGGTGGCGGGAAAAAACCTTTGGAGAAGGTTTTCATTGACTATGTTGGGCCTCTCCCGCGTAGCAAGTCCGGAAATAAGTTCCTACTTGTTTGTGTGGATGCCTTCTCCAAGTTTGTTTTGGTTGTTCCCATTGCGGAGTGCTACCGCGCAGCTCACGGTGCAAGCACTTCGTAACCATTTTTTTCAAACACTTTGGAATCCCCGCCACCTTAGTTTCCGATAATGGTTCACAGTTTGTCTCCAATATCTTTAAAAGAATGTGCTTTGGGCACGGAATCCGCCATGTGACTACTTCCCCTTTCTATCCTCAGCCTTCTCACGCCGAACGGTTTAATCGCAATCTTCGATCTGCTCTCATTGCCTTTCATGCGGAAAATCAGACCACCTGGGATCAACAACTACCTTGGATCCAATTTGCCTTTAATACGGCCCAGCATGAAAGTCACAAGGCGGTACCTTTCGAGTTATTATTTGGCTTTCCGCCAAACAACCCTTTGGCGAACCTTTGGAAAATTAGCGATCTTCTGCCACCTCCTGGTACTCCCAATGTGAAAGCCACTTGGGAGGCAGCCAGGCGGAATCTCATTCGGGCTAGGGAGTTAGTAAGGAGGAAGTACAACCGAGGTCGTATTGCCAATCCCTTCCAGGTGGGGGATCTAGTTTACTGCAAGGCTCACCCAGTCAGTTCGGCTGTGGATAAAAGAGCTGTTAAACTTTGCTACAGGTGGACTGGTCCCCACCCGCATCTTGAAGTTTCTGACTCCAGTGACTGCCCGACTGGGAGATCCTCAGTCCGGGAAGATTTTCAGGAAGGCGCACATATCCCATCTGAAGCCTTGCCGGAGTCATCCGTGATTTCTCTTTAGTCTGTGCGGGAGGGTTTTAGGTCCAGAGGCCTGATCACCTCTGCTCCTTCTTCCTGATCAAGGTTCCTGTTTTCTTCTTCTTTGTACCCACGCAACTCTTGGAGGGATTTCTTGCCTCCAACTGGATTTTCATGGTTTTCCCTTCTGCAGACTTCAGGGTTTCCAGTTTATAATTCTTCAACCATTGGGGGGAGAGGCATTTCGTTTGATTCTTCTTTTGAAGAAATTAACAGAGGGGAGTTCCTCCTTTTGGGGGGGGAGTCTGAGCCGGTTCAATACCTATATCTCCCCGGCTCATGTGTGTTTTATATAGTGTATGTGTGTGTGGTTTATTGGCTGCAGAGGCCACTAACCTTTTGAAGGCGTTTGGCCTTTCCGGTAGAGTGGCGTCAAGACTCCGAGCCGTGGTGTACTGGTTAGGAGTAGCTCCAGTTTAAAATTTTGTTTAATTAAGTGTTTTGTTAGTTTTTGCTGAGCTGTTTTCCTTCTGACATGTG
Organism: Homalodisca vitripennis; assembly: GCF_021130785.1. Classification (NCBI taxonomy): domain Eukaryota; kingdom Metazoa; phylum Arthropoda; class Insecta; order Hemiptera; family Cicadellidae; genus Homalodisca; species Homalodisca vitripennis. The sequence goes on from NW_025776342.1 coordinate 135,537, forward strand.
CGGCTAAGTTTACGGCCCCTCACTGATGAGTAAGTTTTGCTTTCTTTTAAATTTTAGTGATTATTTTTATTTTTCAAACTGTAAAGGTTAAGAGCACATGGGTTTTCCAAATTGTAGTTTTGCTTTTTTAAATTTTTAGTACTTCTGGCTGTTAACTAAATTTTTAAATTGGCTTTCAAATTAATTCTCTTACACTTTTATTAGTTTTTCACCCTTTCTATTCGGCTTAAATTAATTTTCTGTCTCTCAGTGAGGACCAGTCCTAGGCTATATGTTACAGTTCATTTTTATTCTGCAGCCAATATTGTTTGTAATGTGTCACTTGTTATGTAGTTTTTGTAAACAAACCCAGAGAGACTGCTGAAGGTACATTTTACTAAATTTTTTAAGCCTTTCTGAGAGATGTAACGTTCTTCGGGTCTTTTAGCCCATTACTCCCCCTTATAGCCTACTTGGTTAATTTAAGGCCTTCTGCCATCAACTTTTAAATTTAGATTCCTGTTAATAGGCTGCTACTTATGGCCATCAGTTTTTTTCTAATAATTAAATTTTTTTTTTACCAAGAGTAAAACGCTTAAATTTTTGTTCTGTGACAGAGGGGATTTTCATACTAACTTTCTTTGGGGTTATTGTTTTGAGTTGGGAATTTTATTTTAAGTGCTGGATTCCCTTCCCCTGCTTTTTCACCAATTTTGAGCCAATTCTGTCAATAAATGCCTGTTTTAAAAATGTTTTAACCAAATTGTTACGTTATGGTAGGCTACTGCGTATACCTCAAATAAATTTCTTTATAACTTATTGTTTTTAGTCTTTTAAATGGAATATCTTGTTTATTTATTGTTTTCTAATGTTACCAGCTTCTATATTAAGGTTTATTTTAATTTTTATCAGTAATTGATTGGTCTGTGATATTTTGAAAATTTGGTAATTTAACTTAACTTAAAATTCTTGATAGATAACTTTTGGCAACTTTACTTTTATTAAAATCTATATTGTTTGGCAACTATTTATTAATTATTATTAACTTTAAAAGGGTACTAGGCTGAAACCCGGTTTTCAGGGTCCAAGAGATGAGTTGTTTTTCTCCTGTCATCTCTCCAACATGCGTGGTCGCAGAGAACCTTCGCTGTTGCGCTCTGCTGAAGGACGGCCACCATGATGGACATTTCTGTCAACATCTGTGATACCCTGCTCATATTCTTTATTTATTTGTTATTGTTATTGTTGCCATTTATATAGTTTTATATTTTGTTATTTAATTTTAAGTTAGTTTTAGATATTATTTAGTTATTTCTTGGATTTCATTAGGAGCCCGCCCTTAGCCGAAGGATACCGGGTGGAATTGGCATTTCTTGTTTCAAAATTATGGCGTTTCTAATTTTTGTATGCAGGTGCACCTGACAAGGATTGTTTGAGGTATATACTACTGCAGGCACTTTTTATTTATTTTTTTTATTTATTTTTTTTTTTATTTATAGTATATATATATATATATATATATATTTATATTGACTGGGTAGGCCTATGTTATGTCTTAGTGAATGAACCTGAGTATACTGACCACGGTGTTCTTTTTTTTACCTAGTTAGTTTTGATCCGGCATCCCGTTCGCCACCATGGGCGCGCGCTTCCCTGATGGTTTGCTGTGGGTGTGTGCTAGCGGCGATGTACCGGTTTCAGTTTCTAAACAAACAAATTTAAGGTCAAACTAAAACACTTCCTTAGGTTGAAATAGTTATAAGGTAAATGAATAAATTCTGAATGGTTGTTAAATAATTTTTTCTTAAACGTTTGGCTATGGCACCCAATTCTTCACGTAAACATTTTGAAGAAACACAACTCAACAATAATAAACTAATTTTCGTTGATAACTCAAACACTATAAACTGTAGAATTGGATTCGGATTCTATTTTATCATTTCTGAAATTGCCTCTATTAATCTTAATGTATGTACGTTAACATTGAGGATAATATTACCTATGTTTTCACTAGTATTAATAATATTTTATAAATAGGTTCTGTTTTAAATTCGCGCTTGTTTCAGCTAGATTTATTTATAACATTTTTTTTTTAAATTCTGCACTCCGGATAGCTTTGTATAAAAGAACTGAAGATGTTCCATGGAATTATTGTGGTGAAATAGCCTGCATTGCGTAGTAAAAACTATCACCACGCTGCGTTTCGCTTCTGAAGGGGCTTATATAAAACATCACCTCGTTGAATTAAATTACAGAAGCCTCGTACTTCAAAGGCGTTTCAACTGAGAGAATTAGTTGAACCCCTTCTTAAGATCTGTACAGGAGCAGCGCCGCAATATAACTTCTACTGATTTTAAATATTTGAGACGGGGCTTGCTCCATGATTTTCGCGTTTCCCATTTCTGACAGTATCATCATTTTGTAATCGTGTACAGTTGTTTGGCACACGATGAGTTCTTACATAGTTTCCTTAAATTTACTATATAATTATAGTTACACGAGATAATAGAGTTACATGGAACATAATGATTAGCATTGAGGGCTGGGGAGAGTGTTATTAACGTATTATGCCTGGAGGAGTGAATAGAGCAAAAATTAAAGTTTCTGCATACTAGTGTCCTCCAAATCCAAGCTTTCCTTTCTTATTTTTAAATTCCTCCTATATTACTGAAAATTTATAATTTATATATTCCAACGATCAACCTTCATACATGAACATCCATAATCAGTAAACCTGATACTAAAAAATTACTACTTTTGATGAATGTTTAACTTGTTTTTAAATTTAACTTAAAAACGCCTACAAACCAACTTAATTATTATAAAGTTTTACCTAAAAACCAAACATATTTCAATTTATACTAAACGGTTTTACAGATTTAAAAGATCATAATCTCTTTAAATGTTCTAAGAAACATTTAGTAACACTGATAAAACGATTGATCTCTGACTGCTGTGGCCGATGTCTCTAGGGTATATTAAGCCTAGATAAAATGTCACCTGCAGTTAGTAGGGTAAATCAACTGATTCTCTGTCACTTATTAATTAATTATAAATTCCTAACGATCTTACTCTGGATGCAACAGTTAACAGTACACCATAAAACCTGCAAAGCACATTACTTGCAATTAGGTGTTATTTTGTATAGTAAAACTGTGATGATAGAGTTGTGTTTTTATGAGATCTACGTCATTTCCTTTTTTGTAGTGCGCTTTTTCCTTTATTTTTATACATATTATAGGCCTATTACGTGTTCTAAAGATCAATGTTTGATGATTGCCTGACTTGACTACAATAACAATAAAAAATATCTTTGTTTAATTTTGCTACAGAATGAAACGTGTTTTATTCATCACTTATATTAGCCGGATATGAAGTTTATGAATCAGTCTTTCCAACTTAAAGTAATTTTATATTAGATTTTGATTGTGGAGCCTTACTCTTTTTAAAGTAAATTACACATATACCCTATTCTCACGCAGAAAAGATTTTAATTTTTAAACACTACTACAATATAATTATTCTAAAATTATCTAAAATAATAAAAGCAGTGCCGCTTTTAACCTGAAAACCTTACCTCGCCCTAACATAAAAGGTAAATTAATACCCTTATACAAAGTCTACATACATGGTTATCACTATGATGAAACACCAAAAATTTAAAATTTATGATTGCATGTTATCAGTTTGCTAATGAAACCACTCTGGTAACTTGTGAAATTGTAATTATTATAAATTTCAGTGTACTTTGTATCCGATAAAAATATCGAATTTATAAATATTTTATAAAAACCCACGGTTAAGATGTTTTATTATTTTGTAGACTAATGATAGTTTCTGTAACTCATTCTAATTTAATGACAATAAACATAAGGTTATACATAAACACCAAGGGCTACAATCGAGGTTGCAAATAAAATATTTTGATTTACCATTTGGAGAGGTACCAAACGGACCTTCAGGTTCTTCTTGCGGAGACACGGATTTGTAGATGTAGTTCCATAGAATTCCATATTTCAGTTTACGATTAGGTTAACTTTAACTGACTGTTGTAACCTCTCACTGGGAGACAGCAATGCACATATAATTCCACGTTATATCAATCCACTACGACAACATGCCGAAAATTTAAAAATTGGTTTTCATACAGAAGACGCTTTTATGCCTTTTTAAATAAAACAATGTTTTATCCTAGAGCAATCTGACCGATTTACGTCTCCAAAATAGGTTACTGCAAAATTTGTATACATTGTTTCTTGATTTGCTATAAACGACAAATTATATTAAGAAACGTGTCATTAATAATAAAACTGAATGTAAACATAACACATAACATTTAATAAAGCCAGCTGGTGTAAAATCTCTGTGGCACAGCTGACATAAAATAAGTAAATTTATAGTATTGACGAAAAGTTGTATATCCAGTAACGCTTGGAAATTATTAAGAGCATGTACTTAAATTCTGTAAAATCACAAAGGATGTTTGTCTTCAACATAATAATGAGCTTGCTCCGTGTTTTCTTAAAACTATAATCTACTGCAGTTTCATCAGGTCACGACATGTTGGTATTTTATCGATCCATGTTAACGTCAAACTCTGTTAAATTTTTATGATTTTCAGAATTTTGTTTCTTGGTGAAAAATGACAAAAATTTGCCCTGTCCTTTCAATTCTAAAATAATGAAACATTTAGCGCATATATCAATTGAAACATAACTTAATAAATTTGTATATATTACATCAGTAGAAGTAGAATATATATGTAGGCAACTACGGGATAAGTTAGTCCAGCACGGTTGTTTGTGAGTTCTCCTGAAACATTCTTAAATTTGAATGTTTCACTATTTACGTGTTTTTCAATGGACCATACCCATTTCTTTTATTGTATGTTTATACATACAAGGTACGAGTACACTACACCACGTGTTGCTGTAATAGGCTTCGCTAAGTTTGCATGCTAAATTTTAAGCATACATCTCATTTTACTATCGTCATGCGGTCATATAGACAGATCATGCAGAAAAGACCACCTCAGAAAACATAAACGAAATGTTCATGCTACAAAGTGCCTCAATGTCGCTCAACTTTAATTCCACGGTTGAATATGCACAATCACATAACTTAATGTTGTTTATGTAGAAATGAATTACCATACAAATTTTAAAGATCACGTGTAATAATCATAATAAATATATAAATTAAAAACCCAAAACGCAGTTATATATTATTTATTCTTCTGTTCAATACGTCTCAGTGAGAGTTTACGGATCTGTGTTATTCTCATGTTGTGTAGATATTGTCTGCGATACATTGCAGCACACGTAACGTACACCAAGATATCCCAATCCTCTAACCTAATAAGGGGGGGAAGTATTGCATGGTAAAAGGGTGACAACCTGCTCAAGGACTGGCTCTAGTACCTTGTAATGCTCTAACCTGGGTGCGTATATAAGTTTCATTGCATCATTGATGTTGGATCTAGTAACAGTGGTAGTGCATGGCTACTATTTTAGTACAGGCATTCCTAATACTTGTGTAGATTGGTTATTTAATATGTAAAATTATCATAGATATAATAGAAATTTACTTTAAGACATATTTTCGGGGAGAGTTTTTAAATATTCAACCAATAAACGAGAGTAACATGGCAACCAGTAAAAAGAAAGTTTTTATAATAATAGCAAGATTTTCGAGGAAGTATATTGCTTAGCTTAAAGATTACACATTTGTTCGTTATGTTTTTGAGTTAGGAACATACTATTTTACTATACACAGATTATCTTAGAAATTAGAGCCAAAGAGAGTGGATTTTGTCAATTGTCCCGGCTTGGACAGGCTGACATTCGCTTAGCTAGGTCACTACCATTTTCCCAGTAACTATTGTCTGTATTGGGTCAAATTCTAGTTCATCTGCAAAAACTAAAACAAACATATCCTAGGCTAATTAATGAAACGATTTATTTTATGACACTCCGGCATACGACTGGCCCTGCATTACCTACTTGTTAAACACAACTTTCTGTAACAGGATTTTATTCTTATTCTGCTGTAAAAATCTATAAAAAATTTGAAAAATAAATGTTGTATATGTATTTATTTATTTAAAAACATTTCTAAATGGTTGTCAGTGATATGTACAGGATATATTGTCATAATTATCTCAGTCTACCTTTAGTGGCGGAAAAGGATATTTTAATACGAAACTAATTTTATTTACACTTTCGATTCCAATCTATATTCTTAAATGAATCAAATCTATAGAAACGTAGATATGAGTTACTCTACGTTAACGCTTTTCCTCTAGAATAACTTAAATAATAAACTTGTTAAATAAATGTTAAATGCTTGGGAGACATGTAAGCTTAGTTTACGCTCTTTCATATCGTCGATATCCCTCCGCCCACAACAAAATATCTTAAACATGTCATGAGAAATAATATACATCTCGATAGAAAGTATTCTAAAAATAATGTATTTTTGAATATTAAAATATCATAATTTGTATTTAATATATACAGAGTAAATATAAAAACTATTTAATAAACACTTTGTCTGCAGAAAATAAGCAATAGGCCTACTGTAAATATAGCCTGGATTTTTCTTTTTGTTTTGTTATGTAAACCATGAAATATTATTAATTCCCTGATTTTTGAATGCTTTGGGTAGGTTTTATGTTACACTTGCTAACGTAGGATTCCTTTTTATCGTTTTGAAATGTTATCTAGATGTATACACCATTGTATGTTTGAGCATGTTTGTTCTTGTGAACCAAATACAGCCAACACTTCTTTAATCTCTATTTGCTAATAAATATGATAAATTATTTGGTACTTCACAACAGACATGTCTAGAACAATTACCCCTCATATATCTCTTCTACACCAATGTGACTACATTAGAGTGTCATTTAGACATTATCTACCATCTCTAATGACGTAATTGCTTTGTATATAATTATAGTCATTTTTAGTATGTGTAACCTTTTACATGTACACATATTGAAATCGAATTGTAGTCCGGTTACCCTTCCTTCTGTCCAATAACTCTCAATACAAAGGAGGGTTACACCTTGGTACTTCTTGGTCCTATTTTTGGTATCTGATTGATGTCCGTCTGTATACTTGTCAGTCAGTCTGCGCGATACATTTTAATAGAAGGATCATAGAAACTTTACAATTTGTATATAGTCTACTTTTATTTTAAGGCTAAAAACTTGAGATAACTGAAGTATATGTCGGATACTTTAATACTCCGTTATATCGGTTTGGTCTCTATACTTTACTTATACACAGTACATTTGACGAATGAAGTTTTTATTTTTCAACAAAAAGATAATGATAATAATTTTTTCGCTTACAATTTAGTTTGATATAGTGAAAAATATTTGTTTATTGAATTACCAAGTAATTAAAGGGAGTGAGACACTCGATGTAAAATTATTTTGTAACCATTCATGTGTGAATGTATTAAAAGCGATATGAGTATTTAAAAGGGGATGATTTAAAAAAAGATTTACAGATACAAATTTACAGTTCTTATCAAAAGCGACAGTTAGGTTGTGTTAGCTTTAAGACCCAGGATCCTACATACGTGTGGACACTCCGACACTTGTAATATTTGATTATTAAATAATATCAGATTTCAATCATGACCGTTTGTTTGTAATTAATGTAATTTTATCTGTTTTGACCTGTTTTATAAGAGGTTAATATCAGCAATCCATTACACATTTTCTATATATCTGTATATCCTAAGACGTCATGTAGGGATACAAAAACCTATGTTACTGTTAAATCAAGTATTTCATCATGTTAAACCTTAAAAAATGTATATCATAAATCATATAACATTCTTTAAGTAGTAATTTAAGGTTTTTTATATTTATTTTAACCACAAAGAATTCAAGCCAGCAGAAACTGTTGTGACAATAAGACGCCTTCTGTATCTCAAGGAAACAATTATATATTTTTGACGTCTGCCGTGGTCCGTTCTATCTCATCTTTTAACACAAGAGTATAACGTATGGAAACTTATTTGAAGAATCTCTTTACAAATTGTAATTTTGCCAACAATTTTTTCGTAGCATCAGAAAAGAGTAACAAAAAAAGTAATAGGTATTGGACACAACGTTAGTATATTATTTATTTGTAATTTATATAATTGCGATTAAGAATATTTTACATAAAAAGTATGCATTTTAAATTTTATTTAAAAAATATAATAACGAATTTATTTCAAACTGAAAAATAAAATTCAAAATACAGTACACCAAAGTTAATGGAAGAGTACCGTACTAGATTACTTTAAAATAAATAACAAAATTTCAGTCATTGTCTAAAAGATAAATTTTACAAGAAACTTACAGTTTTTTTTAAACAAATAACAAAATTTCAGTCGTTGTCTAATGATAAATTTAACAAGCAACTTACGGATGACATTTTTAAGTACAAGTATGTAGTCTATTTTATTTGTTTAAGTCCAAAAAACAGTATAATTAACAAATGACGTGTTAAATTTATTTCATATACCTGAATTCCAAAACGTATGAAAGTAAAAAAATTGAACTACATAAATAAAAGGTTTTATACCAGGAGTCGGGAGCCCATTTGCTTGGTATAACCACACAACCTGCCTCAGGGATTTGTCTAAGAAAGAAATTAATCGATAGCCTTACCACACTTTTGGTGCAGTTGAAAAGGGAAGGGTCAAAAATATGAAACTATACTTTTTCCTCAATTCGGACGGATCTACATTTGTATTTTGTTATTTACACTATGCAAAATAAAAAGTCTTTTTAAAACATATCTAAATTCGCCTTTTATTCACGGTACCTTATATATAATCATTCTATACATTACACTTGGGTTAAACTGTCCAAGAAACATATATTCAGTATGTTATTTGATGCACAATTGATTATTTATACATATGTATAGGGATATGTATAGGGAAACAGCATATTTCTCAAATTATGTACAAAACGATTGTAAAACAAAACAAAATATTTTTGTATTTTTCTTAATGGCCCATGCATAGGTTATTGATATTATATATTTACACCTAATAGGGTTATTTAAATGCACCTTGAACGTTTAAACATCCTGGTGTAAAGTTATAGATTGTTCTTCTTAATAATTTACATAACTGTAAACCTAAGCCTTACGATAACTCTATTTCTTAACAAAGAATAATTAGTCCTTGTTACTATTAAAACAACGTTTTAAAACCTAACACTTCTGAAACAATTTTTTGTATAGTGGCATTTTGAGTGGTTTTGCTTCAAGTTCATACGGACAAAGTTAGCAGAGTGCACATTCAGCCTTCCTTCTTCCGACATATGACCCGAACATCACGGCTGAGCCTGTATCGCTTTGACTGGATTATTCTTCAAATAGATAAGTCAAAACATCACATTTATCATTGAGTATGATTCACGTAGATGTTGCCTTGTTTGTACGACTGTATATATTGTCTGAATTTTGGTGTTAAACAATTAAGACTTGAGTTTAGACTGTAGCACCTCATGACTTTGACTTTTAACCTTTAGATTAGCAGAAGTACTATAACCTAACTATTTTACTGTATATATAGCTATTTGTTATTACTGTATGGACTCCGGCAACTACGCCACATGCATGTCCACTATTATTACCACCGTTGTAACTGTAAAGTAGAATAAATATTTGCATGAATTACAAACACAACTTATCACACTACAATGAAACTATATACGCTATTGTTTTGCATTGTTAACAGTCAACATTTAAGTGTATTTCCTCAGACGTACTTAATATTGGCTTTTTAGACTGAACGAAAATGTGTATACTATAGTGAACACAACAAAGGAAAAGAAAAAATTGCGAGTTTACCAGTTTAATAATAAACACATTTATCTGTTAAATTGGCGCCACCATTGCTTTTTGCCAGAACCTATTCTAAAATTTCTCCCTTATGATATTTACTTTGAAAAGTATTTATTCACTAGTTTAATGTTTTGCGTGGTATACCAGAGCCTGGTTTAGTACTCAACCTGGTTTTTGAAATTTTTGGAAAAGGTTATGTGAGAAAAAAAATAGTTTCGGGACTTGTGGTGATGGTTGACACATGAAAGTATTAATAGAATTAAAAATATGAAATAATTAATTATTTTCCTAAAATTATATTTCTTAAACTTTACACACTAAAACTGACTCCAAGACAAGTAAATAAATTTATAACTGTGTGTGCACATTTTAACTAACGATTTTCTCTCCCATTGAATTGCCTGAGAGTGATTAATATATTACCTAAATGTCAGTATTAAGTATAAAGAGCCCGGAAAAGTTTTAAGGAAATATTCCAGTTTTATATTTTGTATCCCTTTTAATGCTGTGTCATTTTGATTCCACTAAAATTATCGTGTTCGACAATAGATTTCTTCCAGTTCAACCAGTAATCTCAGATTGATTGTGTCATTTATAAGCTTTTTATGAACATGCGTAGGTCATCCAGCGTTGTAACTATACTATCTGATTCAATTAGACAATGTTGTAAGAGCTGTACTAGTGTCTATCTATAAAAGCTAAACCTATCTTTAATGTTAATGCTTCCGTATTTGGATCTAATATACAAAACATAATGGGGGAATTACATTAGTACAAGAAAACTAGCCGCTAATAGTGATCCACTACTTGACTTCCGAGGCTCTGATGACGTACTGACAGAGTTAGGTACATTTACTGGATAATTTCAAATCTCCTGTGATATCAGCACACACAATTTCGTTTTCCACTGCTGGAGCTAAAATAAATATTCGATCGCAAGTCGTTTCTTGTTATCTCTTCTTTGACGTCATCAATTTATTCCCTCATTTTGTTTCTCTATTAAGACCTCTAGGGTGTTGGTATAGGTAGTACCTGTGTGTTCGCCACCTGTAGCCCATAACTTCCAACACAACATCAGTGAAAAACAGGATAAACATTTTTAACGGAGGATATTATTAAGAATGTCATAAAAATTAATATTCCATGAGGTTAGTAAATCCATGGATTTAATCGTTCAAAAGTTTCCATGGATATTAAATTTAAGGGTTTCAATATTAAGTCGTTTTTTTAACCGTTGTGAACAATCTTTATAAAAAGGTAAGTCCAATGTTTAGCATTGTTCATACAGTTTTATATGTGGTGAACGTAGAAGACTTATCCTATCAGATCGTAATATTAAATCAAACTTATCAATAATAATAATGACACGTCTCTCAAGTCAGCACATTGTACACTTAAAAGATTGGGTGCTATTAGGGAAGAAATTCTACCGTCAAATTGAGCAACATATGAAGTAACCTTTATATTAATTAATTTACAACTGAGAATAGAATATATATATATCCCTTAAATATCAACCGGTGTGTCAAATAAAAATATTTTTTTCTAGTCCTAATCTATTCGGAATTCAAAAATATTTACAAAATTATTTAATCTGAAAACATTAAACGCTTATAGGCTACTAAGTATTAATACTTTCAATATTTAGAGAGAATTTACGGATCTACATTATTCTCTTATTGAGGAGGTGCATATTTTCTGCGGTAGATTGCAGCATACGTGACGTAACCTAAACATCTCAACTAACCGACCTAATAATGGAGGGGAGTATTTTATGATAGAAGGGTTACGACCTGCCCAAGGACTGGCCCTAGTACCTGGGTGCGCATATCCGTTTCACTGCAGCCATTGGTGTTGGTTCTTGTAACAGTGATGAATATACGGCAACTGTTTTTAAGCACAGGCAGTCCCAATCCCTGCCAAGGTTTGTAATTAGAAGATTTAAAAGTAATATTTTAATATGTCTCATATAAATTTCCTTCGTGACGTATTTTCCATCTGTATATTATTACATGACGTTGATTTGACATTAATCCCTGTGTCTGACGGTTAGGTGCTGATGTAACGTTTTGTTACGATGTAGTAGACTTTTCTCTACATATATTTCTGCGTTCTACTTAAACTTGTTCTTTGTTTTCACCGTAATTTGCTTTAACAATTATGCCCAGAAACCATGTAAAATTACAAAAAATAAAGGATGCTACCGACCAAATCAAAATAAAAAGCAAACAGTAGTTCTTGCACAAAATATATTTCATCTACCAAAGTAACAGCTAAATGTTCCGAACTATAATGAGTCAACCCAAGTAACTATTATTAAATAAAATTAACGTATTAGAGGTTGAGTTTGAGTATTTCTTTTAAATGTAACATATGGTCTCACCGTTTTTAATTTTCTCAGCCGATCGTTGTGTTGGTATGTAGTTAAAATAATAACATTAAACAGATTTAAAACTGTTATCAAGTTTATTAGCTAATCATTTCTATAGAATAAATTAATTTTTAGAGAGTAAACAATATAATATAAATCCTATCTATAGGAAAATAATTTGATTATGAATTTAATCATACTTCCATTCATAAATTGCATGGTGTGCAGGATGTAGTTTTTGTGTAGTGCCTTAAGTTATATATTATTATTAGTATAGCATGGAAGCATGTTTTTCTTAATCTTCACGTAATTTATTATTACATTTTACCTGATTAAGTTCATTTTATCTTAAACATTTATATTTGACGTAGCCTGTTGTTTGCCTGTCAAGTGGCTCGAATAAAATCATTTTAATCATTTGAATATCCGGTCCACTCCGTATCAGAACGTGGGGTAATACACTTGTACGAATATCCTGAAGTGCCTTACAAATATTTAAAAGGATATGAACGGACATTCCAACTTTTAAATTTAACTTCGTGGAATATCATATACGAGCAATGTTCTTCTTGTGGAAGTAAACTTCGGTGAAAGTAACCAAACAGTAGTAGACAAGTACATGTATGTATAGGCTAGACGCAATATCTTGCCATGGGCTGAATCGTCTCACATTATTCGTACAGTTGGGATCAGAGCTGTCGTACAACTCTCTATATTCTTGTACAAATATAAACAGTGCATTGTCATCCGTACTAAAATAACAAAATATACGCAGTCTAAAAGATAACTGATACAGTAATGCAATAAATACTTGAGAAGGACTTTATATAACAAGAAGTGATAAGCTGTCAACTTGGCACATATGGAGTCACGTGACATCGGACACTGCCGAGCGTAGACGAAAATACGCGAGGCACAAAGGGGGGTGGCTACACTCGTAATGTTTGGTTCTGTCCGTTCTTTCTACAAGAATGTGGATAAATTCTCTCAAGATGATTTATGAGATTCAGCGAGGAGAGAGCAGGACACAATGGGACGTGTGTAGATGTACTTTTAGGCGTAAGATAGGCCTTCTAAGAGACGTACCACAGTATTGCTGCTAAGAAATAGTTGCTCTAACTTCTATCAGTCAATCAATGCTTATTGCGGATACATGTTTATAGTAATTCAACTAACAAAAAGTCAACAATTATAGTTCATAACTAAAATTTTGTACATCCTCACCTCATTAGAATCACATTATAACCAATTGTTCTCCTACAGCGTCGAAGTCAATCTTTCGATTGAGTGATCTCTTAAACAAATGCCAAAAATTCTGTGACAGTTTAAATTAATTAAGGCTAAAAAGCATTTTAAACTAATTTCTAGCTCGTTGGGTAGTTTTTGAAAGGGGTGACTACATTAGTCATGTTCGGTCCTGTCCGCTCTTTCTGCAAGAATGCGATTGAATGCTCCCTCTAGGATTTATGAGATTCAGCGTGGAGAGGACAGGGACAGGATCGGACATGTGTAGCCGTACTCTTAGGCGTAAGGTAGGCACCCAGGAAACGTACTATTTGCGATGTGTTATCTAACTGTTGTGGACAATTGCTAAGCAATAGTTACACTAACATCTGTCAATACTTATCGCGGAGACATGTTTTACAATAAATTAACAAACAAAATATCAATAATTAGAGTTCAGAAATAAAATTGTAAATATTCTCACCACATTACGATTAGACTCAAACATACAATTCAACATTCATGCATTCTTCAAACAATTGCCAATGTTTCTCCTACAAGTCATTCTTCTGATTGAGTAATCTTCCAGTCAAATACTGAAAACGAATATCATTATAAAACGCTTGTAACGCTACAAATTTTTTCAAACGATTTTTTTTAGGACAAGGGGTGCTACTTCATTCATTTACCCATTATCCAGCATAATGATGAGGTTAGCACGTATCTGTGAGGGGAGATGTTCGTAGACTAACGTTCTATGGTAATTTCGTGTTTACGGGTGTGAACGACTACTTCGAATGTTATTTGGTTAACTCAAGTCTGTAAACGAACAGTTTTCGTTAACTGACGCGGAACGAGCAGTCCACAATGGCAACCACGCTCTACAAGTACGTATTCTTCTTTAATCTGGTAGAGCTAAGCACTTAAACGTTCTATGTAAGCAAGTGACAAACGTTAGGTAAGGTTACTTCCACCAACGAGTTATGTTATCAATGAAAGATTTTATTGTATAGTAGCTACGAATTAGTTTTGCTATATTTTTAACATAACAACAAAATTCTATAAATTTAGGGAATTTTGCCCTTAATTTTAATTACATGCATTGTACAACAGCATAATTTATAATTTTAATTATATTATATTATAATTTATATTATATTTATATTAATTATATTATACATTGAAAATGCAAGCCTATAATAATGCTTTGTAAAATAATTAAATTGACGAAGTAGTTTTTGTTGCCGCAAAAAATTATTGTTATTTACTTTTATGAAATATTCAAGTTATTTGCTTAGTGCTTTATTCTCTATATGCTGAATTTTATTACATAACGCCAAATGCGCAAACCTTCATTACTGATATAATATCGTTTAATATTGTAAAAATTTAGTAAGACATTGCACTTAATCATATTATCATTATGGCCATCACCACACTGTTTGGGACAACAAAAATAAAGAAATATAATGAGACATTATAGTAAAGTATGCAAGTATCATACGTCACAGGCCTTTCCCGACTGCAAAAATTCTAACGGCGTCTGATATAGGGCGTACAGTGAACATTGTACCTTACTTTACGTTTTAGTGCAAACTTTTTTTAAATTACCTGAGAAAAATTATACATAAATAATTTTAAGAACGTAGCTGCCATCATTATCGTAAGTTAAGCAAGTATCAGAAAAAGTTAACCATATCACTAATCAACTGATAAACTGTATCTGTCAAAATTGAAGTTTATTGAGATTGTTTTTCTTTCTGTCTAGAACTCATATAAAGTAATGTACGTTCAGCGATAATGTTAAATATTCACGGTGGCAGCTTCTCTGAAATGCATATAAGGATATGAGTATGCTTCACAAACAATAAAAGCTTTGATAATTGACCTATCATATTTGCGGCCAGATTTATTTAAAAGAGTTCTTTCATGTTTACAAGCATTGAAAAATTGTTGTGGAAAAAAGTTTAAACGGAACAGCCAAACTAAATTTCCAATACTATCTAAACGTTATGCTATCTTGTAATTATAGACAAGTGTGGGCTAAACTAAGATACTTCCAAGAAATTTTAAAACCGTTGAAAACTATTCAAATAAAAAGTTACCTAATAAAAATATTGAAAACGTGATATTTTTTGCAAAAATAACTCGACTAAAAGTGTTGTAATGTGCATAAATATTGAAATAATTTTAACAAAAAATTATCTGGAAAAGGCACACTGCTATGCAGGACTATATATTGTATTTCCCACTATCTTAGATGTTTACAAAACATTTCAAAAAAGGGGGAGATAAAGTAATTAATTCCAATCTGTTATTTACAAAGTGATTACATTTTTCAAATGTCGTAGGGAACTAATAATAATAAGAATCACTAAAAAGAGAGATGGAATTGAAGATTTTTAGGTTACATTTTCATGTGAAAAATATATCGTAAACGTTACAACTAAATACAAAATTTCATTATTAGCTAATAATTACCTATCTGTTCATTTTATAAAAGGGAAAGTTAAGCTGGTTTTCTCTAGGAAAAATTTAAGTGTGATTTTTATTACACAAATGTGACCATAAAATGTTAAATTCGATAAAAATATTGAAATAATTATTAGTGTATAATAAATGCAGATGAGGTTCACTTACTCTATGAGGCTAAATATTTAATATTTACCACTATTTTGATTTATTTTTAATTGTAATGATAGAAGTGTAGATTTCATCAATCTCTGAATTGCATTGTTAGAAAGTTTCTACGGAAATTAATGTTACAATTATTTATGTATTTTTTTAAGAATTTGTGTTTGTAATAGGTCGGTACACCATTTAGCGGCGTTTTATATCTGGTGAAGGTGGAATTATCGTCCTTTCAAGATCCTAATATAACGTCAAACTTACCTACAATAATAAATATATACCTCTCAAGTAAGCACCTAGTGCACTTGAAAGACTTTGCAAGATTATCAACTAGAAGACACAAACCAGACAATCATAACGAGTAGCACCTTTATCATAAATATTAAAATGGTAACCGAGAATGAAATAAGTTTTTTATTTATCTCAGCCGGTTTTTTTATAAACATTTTTATTTCTTACTCATATCTACTTGGGCTACTTAATATTTATGAAATATATAATCTGAAAATAAAACAACGCTTTCATAAAGTATTTATACGATAAAGTTCAATGAGTTAGAAAGATGAAATATGGTTCTGCATTATAATCTTGTCATGTGGATGCATATTTTCTGCGACAGATAGCAGCAGACATGACGTATACCGAGATATTTCAATTCACCATTCTAATAAGGGAGGGGAGCATTACATGGTAGAAGGGTGACGACCTGCCCAAGGACCGGCCCTAGTACCATGGAATGCTCTAACCTGGGTGCGTATAACGGTGTCATTGCAGCCATTACTGTTGCTTATTGTAACAGTGGTGAATGTACGACAACTGTTTCATGCCCAGGCAGTCCCAATCCCTGCCAAGGTTGGTTATTTGAAATCTTTAAGGTAACATTTTAATATATCTCATAAATGTTTCCTTTAAACGTGTTTAGGGAGTTTTTTTTTATTTGTACTAATCATAAAGTGTTTGGGAATTACATGCGGATGAAAATAAAGAATAACATTAATTTACAAAATTGATATAGCTAAGAAAACATGTTGCTTGTCTTAACGATTACGTATTTTCAAATTAGATTTTACTGAGTTAGGAGAATATTATTATACTATATACACATTAGTTTAGGATTAGTACTAAGGAGTAATATATGCTTGTAAAGAAATCCTAACTTCAGGTAGGTCTTTCAGACAGGCCTAACAGGCTGGTTTGTCTTGGTTTTGCCACTACGTTTTGCTAATATGTATATACTCTATTGGGTTAAAATTCTAATTCTTCTGTAAAAAATATCACATAAATATCTTTATTTATAATACGATTTCTTTCATGAAATTCCGGCCCTGGATATCACTGGCCCTCACCGCTTAATTGCTAAATTGTAACCTTCCGTATGGATATGTATACTGTAGTAAACATTTATACAAAATGAGTGCCAAAAGTATCTATATATTTATTTTATGATTGAAATGATTGAAATGATTTATTAGCCCAATAGAACATTACAATGTTATAAGGCTCGTCAAGAAATAATAACACTAAATACTAAATAACAATTTTAAAAAAAATACTAACTACAACACAAGTAACATATAGCTAATACTAGGTGGTATGATATTTCACATCTTAATTATTTTCTGGTGAATTCGGACGAAAAATCGTCAAAAGTATAAATTTCAGTTTGAAGCATGTATTCTTTAATAGTTTTTTTGAAAGCCTTTAATGTAGGAATCTCTCTCCATGCTAAAGGTAATTTGTTAAAAAAATGCTGACTATTGTAAGAGAAAGATGTTTTAAAATGGGTTGTTCTGTGTATAGGAACAGGTAGAGAATAACTATTACGTGTTGTGTAGTTATGATGGGAGATAAAGGGATTGGACTGTATTCTTTTATATGTTTGAGTTAAAACTTCCATTATGTAAATACTTCTTACTGTTAAAATTTGAAGATTAAAAAAATGTCCTCTACATGATTGATTAAATTTCAAATTTCGTAGAATTCGGATTGCTCTCTTTTGAGTTTTGAAAACCTGTTCAATAAATGGTGAACTTCCCCAGGAAACAATTCCATATCTCAACACAGATTCGAAATAGCCAAAATAAATAGTTTTTGCTGTTCTTAAGTCAGTCAAGTCTCTAATTTTACGAATAGCATAGCATGCTGAATTTAGTTTCCCATTTAACTGACTGATGTGATTTTCCCATCTAAGATTGTCATCTAAAGTAACACCAAGAAATTTACAATTTTTTGTAGAAGTAAGTTTACTTTGGTAAAAAGTTATTTCAAGTTGTTCTCTAAAGTTTCTAATAAAGTGAAAATTAAGTATGGATGTTTTGGAAATATTTAAGGATAGTTTGTTAGCTTTAAGCCAGTTAAAAATCAAACTAATGTTATCATATAATTTTTGAGATAGTTCAGTTTTATTGTCAGATTTAATCAAACTAGTGGTGTCATCAGCAAAGAGAATTAATTTGTCACATAAATTGAACTGCTTGGGTAAGTCGTTTATAAAAATTAAAAATAATATTGGACCTAAAACTGACCCTTGGGGTACGCCTGCCTCCAAATAGCGGGCAGGAGATAGATATTTATGGACAGAACCAGCACTGTTTTGAACTATCTCTACTACCTGGCTGCGATCCCTCAGAAAGCTACTAAACCAATTGAGAGCAACTCCTCTGATGCCATAATACTCCAATTTATTTAACAAAATTTCATGGTCTACACAATCGAAAGCCTTCTGGAGGTCACAGAACAGGCCACAGGTCGACTGTCCCTGGTCCAAGGCAGTTAGCACATAATCAGTTAAACTTATGATAGCATCTGAAGTTGACAAATTAGATTGAAAACCAAATTGATTTTTATTTATTATTGAGAATGATTTTAAAAAAATTTCAAGCCGTAATTTTACAATAGTTTCTAATAATTTTGAAAAAACTGAAAGA
Organism: Homalodisca vitripennis; assembly: GCF_021130785.1. Lineage (NCBI taxonomy): Eukaryota > Metazoa > Arthropoda > Insecta > Hemiptera > Cicadellidae > Homalodisca > Homalodisca vitripennis. The sequence goes on from NW_025776342.1 coordinate 154,532, forward strand.
ACTGAAATAGGTCTGTAATTTTCTGCAAGATTTGAATTATTGTTTTTAAATATTGGAGTTACTCTGGCTACCTTGAGACATTCAGGGAAGACTCCGTGAGTCAGGGAGCTATTCACCAAAGAGCAAAGAGGTTTTGACAGGATGTGGATGTGTTCCTTCAATATCCTTGGAGGTATTCCATCCAGGCCTGGTGACTTACTTGATTTAAATTTACTTATAACTTCAATTATCTCTTTTTCACAAACAGGATAGAGATAAAATGAACCATTAACAAATGGATTTGGCAAAAAATTTTGTGGATCGTAATGCCTTGAATTCAGCAAGTCAAGTTGGTTTGAGATAATATGAGGTACACTTGTGAAGTGCCTGTTAAATGCTATTGCAACATCCATTGGCTCAGTAATATCTTGTCCATTAACAATTAGATTAATGTTTTTTACAGAAGCGAATGATTTAGTCTCTGAATTAATGATATTCCAGGTTGTTCTTGGAATATTTTTAGAGGATTGTATTTTATTTACTAGGGGTTCTCTTTTTGCATAAAGGACTATTTTCTTATGATGTTTAAGGTAAGTTTTATATTCTTTCCAGCTATTTTCTGTGTTTATTGACTTGGCTCTGGCAAACAGCTCCCTTGACAGGACAGCACTTGCCCTAACCACATCAGTTACCCAGGAATATGGACTTGACTTAAGTTTTGTTATTGTTTTTAATGGGAATGCTAATTCATAATATAATATCAGCTTATCAACAAACTTTGAGAAATTTGCATCAACCGATTCACCAGAAATCACATCAAACCAGTCCTCCTTTTGCAGAAAGTCATGAAACATTCTATGACCCTGCTCAGAAAAATATCCTATGTGTAATTATTTTACTATTTTCATTTTTTAGTAATAAATTATTGACATTTATTTTCAAAATTTGAGAAAAATTATGATCTGAAAAGCCAGAGTGAAGGTTAAGACTTGATAGCAGATTCTGAGGTATGTTACTAACAATATTATCTAAACAAGATTCAACATTTTTGGTAACTCTAGTAGGTTCATTTATAAAATATCTAAAATTATAACATTTTAAAATATTCTTAAAAGCTAAAGACTCTGAGTTATGGTTTAATAAATTAATGTTAAAATCACCTAAGACAACTAAGTACTTTTTCTCTTTCAAAGCTAATTCAAATAACAATTGCAACTTGGAAATGAATATATGAATATCGGAGTCTGGTGTTCTGTAACAACTAACAGTTAAAATATTTAATTTATTAGAATTAGTTGAAATTAAACTCTATAGAGGAACATTCAAAAACGAAGTCTTCACTAAATTTACAAATATCATTACGTTCAATAAATTGTATATGATTTTTTACAAGAAGACAAGAACCTCCCCGTGTCAAACTAATTCTACAATAAATTGAGGCTACAACGTAATTTTTTATCTGAAAATATTTTAAGTTTTTTGCTGACAACCAATGTTCACTTATAGCAATTATATCTACATTTACATCATGACTCAGATACTCCAGCTGTATAACTTTATTTAGGATACTTTGAGCATTTTGGTGTAATAAGGTTAAGGTTTTTATATTATCAATATTTGTTTTTTGTGAATCTATACAGTTCTTACAGGTTAAAGAAGTATTGTTTTGTGAATGTGATATACAGGCTAGGTTACTGTTAATATTTTCTTGCGCTGGATGTTTTTTTGGTTTATTTATGCATTTTGCAGAGTTCTCATTAGGTGTTGATGCATGGATGTTTATGTAGAATAATGTCAGCTGATGGATCGTTAGTTGCCACATGAAGTGTGAGGGGTTTATTGATTAAAAAAGTGGAGTTGTTTTCCGGTGAAGGAGCTTTGCTTTTACTATATGTTTGTCCTGGTGTATGGATGTCTTTTTGTACAATTGTGGGTTTTTTTCACCTTTAAAGACTGATGAATTAGTTCGGCTAAAAAATGTTTACCTGATTTGTTTAAGTGTAGTCCAAATTTAGTATAATGTGTAAGATGTAGTGAACTCGTGTCAATAAAATTACATAATTTTACATTACTAGCAGCCTCCTCAATCTTTACATTTACTTTTTCTTATACTCTCATTGAGAGCAGGCTGATCTAGTCTATGAGGGATACCGATTATTGACATGTTAGTGTTGAGAGTTATATTAGAAAATATATTAAAATTAAAATTAACTACACTAGCACTAGTGGAGTCTGTGATGTCGTTTGTCCCAGCGAGTAAGATAGCATGATCATTAAAGGTAAAACTCCTAGTCAAGTCCTGCAGGTTGTTGGCTACGTAGTTAAAAGGGGCTCCCGAACTGCTGACTACCGTTACCTCGTAACCGCTGCCTAGTTTGGCTTCGAGAATCGGTGCAAGGTCCCGGCCATGACTGTCCGCAGCAAGCAAAATTTTCCTCTTTGTTATTTTTTCCTTGGCTGGATTACTCTGCTGTGTTTTTCTAGTCGGTGTGATCTTTGTTTTGTTTTTAGATCTACTGGAGTTTAAAGGTAAAGTTCCGATCACACTACAAACTTCCTCTGGATCATCAATGCGACCCTCAAGCACTTGAAAAGAGTTTCTCAAAGGCAGTGTAAATGTTTTAAGTTTTTTTTGTCTTTATCAAAGTTTTCTTTTTCATTTTTTCAGGCAAACATGTTGGAGATTGTGAGTAGGAGAAACTGCTGGTATTTTTATTTAATAATTTCATTATTTCTTCTTCTTTTTGAAGGACTAACATTTCTAGGTTATTGTTATGAATCTTGAGTTGTTTTATTTCTTCATTGGCTGCTATTAAGTCTTTATTTAAGGTGTCTACAACTAAGTTAAGAGTTTCAAGTGTTTCTCTAGTAGTTTTATTTATAAATTCACTATCTTCGTCATCATTACCTTCATCAGATTTAGTTTCCAATACTTTGGATATAACACAGATATCAGATAGATTGTTATTTTATTATTGGTGCACATATAACAGCTCCAGTTTGATTTGGATTCTGCAATAATTTTAAATTGAGAGTAATTTATGTCTGTACATTGCAAGTGATACCACTGTAGACACTGACCAGAACATTGTATAGATGGTTTTGATTTTAATAGTTTTTTTGAACAGTTTCCACAATTATAATTATAAGACTTCTGCTTTCTTTTCATTTTTTGATTTTTTTTTAATTATAAAATAGGCCTACGAATGAAATAAATAGTAAAATATGGAAGAATTTGTAAAAGAGTATGAAAAATATATTAATATTTCAATTAAGAGAGGATAATTGAACTAAATTGTGACATAAAAAGTATAAAGTTAAGATGTAGTTTTGAACCTGGAACCTTCAGATTCAAAGTCTGTCACACAACCCATTGAGCCATCCAACAGACATGAAAATATAAGTCAAACTAGACAATGATAGTTTATTGTAGATGAAGGTAGATTAGGTTGTCAGAGATAAGTCAGTCACTGTCCAAAAGGTCAGCTATCCTTGATAAGAAGGGTAGACCTTCCTTATCTGTGTATAATTTAATTATGCCAGATCCAACAAAGTTATTAAAATGTTTTGGAAATTTTCACACTTATAATAAATATAGTGATAAACTTACTACCATTTATCTATAGCACTTAAAAAACTACACAATTTTATATAAAAATTTATTTTAAAAATCACTTTGAAACCACTTAAATAGAGAACTTTGTGGAGCTAAATAACTGGTGTCCTGCCTCCATCTCAAACCCAACTCTAACTCCCAACTCTAATTTAATACTAGCTGTTACTCGTGGCTTCACACGCAATCTTTAGAACCGAAGTCGTTATATTACTTAGTAAAAGCAATTATTATGTAATATGAAGGGAGTCCTATACAAATTTTAGAACGTAAGTAGGAATACATCAGGTAGATATTTTTAAGTTCATGGTAAATAGTATCAGAGTTTAACTTATAATTATTATATCATGTTTCGCACGTGTAGGAGCATTTCTAGTTCTAATTAATTATATACATAAAGTCACAGCTGTATCTGCCTTGTCATCCCGATCAAGAAAACACAAATCTCGGATCACACAGGTCTCGGAACTTACTTCGGTCAAAAAGCGTATATTTCCAGTTCTTGTCATATATTTCAGGTCTAAAATATTTCCAGTACCATACTCGTGTTTGCCTTGTTGTTCTGACGAAGAAAAAATATATATACTTACGTAGGACTGAGATGCTTCTTCGGTTAAAAAGTGTCTACTTAAAACCGTTTTAAATTCACTTATTTACTATATATATAGTCTCGTAAATCTATTTTGGCCAAAATCGTGTTGACATTGTTGAGTTTTCCTAGTCCTGATGACAAAAATACAGACATAAGGAGGACTGAAAAGCCTAATACGACCTAGGAGGAAGTCCTACCTACTTCTTATTATGTACTTTCGGTATAAGGGGGAAATCCTATTAAAGTTATGCAACATTCTAAAATAATCGTTATTACAGTTTTGGACTGTAGCCAGGGAAACAATGAGTCGTTGAGGCATGTTAGTGTTCATTTCTCTGTTTTCCATAAGCCACTGTTAAATGCAATATCACAAAGTCAAGGAAGCCCATCACTTTAAAGTAACTAATGTGAAAACATTCATAACTTTATTCATTAAGGTTGGTTACATAACAGTGTTTACATAATATTTCAAATGCCCTACATTATTTAAATCCATCACTGGCGCAATCTGGATTAAAATTTACATATTAACGTCATATTTACTATTTGCATTACACTACTGATCAATCACTGTTTACTTAATTACTATTTCATAAAATGTAAATGTAAATAGATGTTTCAGCCAATTTGTTTATATGGAAGTGACGGGTTTAACAGCTGTTTAGTACCAGTTTAATTTGGTTATGAAACGTAAAAACTATAATATAGTTTTTATATTATTTTTTCAGAATTTAAAAATATTCAAGAATTCAATAATAACTTTTCTTATCTTCGGTTCATAAAAACTATCCATGGATTTCAATGAACATATTTTATTTAAACTTATCAAAAAGAATTAACCGAAGTGGTCCAGTCGCTCTCAAGATTAACGCTTACCAACACATTTTAATTTTTACATAATAAGATAATTCTCAATCAGTCCAGTCAGAGATATGGACATGATGCAATATTACACAAAATATATCTTAATCTAACCTATCAAAATCTAATCTGTTTGCTTAAATCATTAAAATTTATAAATAAAAACAGATAGCATTACTAACTATGCTAATTGTATTGAATATTTAACTTTTTGTAATTACTTAAAATAACTAATAAAAAAAACCATATTAAAATAGTAACATCAATATCCGAAATATGGCAAAACAATTTGCAATGACGACTGTAAAGGTAAACAACTAGTTTTACAGTAGACTATATTCGTTGTTAGTCTGTTTGCTTGCGTCTTCGATATTATTGTCAGTGTCGATCGGATTGATGAGAGGTAGAATGAGATAACGGATATCAAATCCACGTTCGGGTTTCGACGTGAAGCGCCTTTCACTCAGGAATATTTCATCTTTTGAATCCAATTTATGTAAACATATTTATATTCTAAATATATTTATATTGTTGTGAATATTTATATTCACAACAATATTATAATAGACGCAGTTTCGAAAATTTTACATTTCGACACTATTTATTCAAATATTTATATATAAGCACGATATTTATGAGCTGTACATTGAAAAGTTTTAATTTAAGAGGATTCGGATGACCTCCCCCGGTCAGTAACTTTGAAATGTTTTTCATAACTTTACTTTCAATTTATTCCAATTCATTTTAAAATAACTTTCATAAAAATTCGTTAAAATCAGATATTTATAAAACAGTTACAAATCGCCATTCTTATACTGAATTTATAACTAACATTGATATAGAATTTAATGTACTCCTGTGTACATGTACTTTTCTGAGGTTGGAATGGGTTTTGTCACCAGCAGTCAGCTGTCACTATCTATTTTATATTCAAAGTCTTCTTTTGTTTACACAGTGAAACTGCTTGTTGTTGGTGTTGTTGTAAATTTGTTTTATTACTTTTAAGTGATAAAATTACTAGATTCACAAGAGCTTTACGAAGCGTAAGCTTAAATATTAAGGTGTACTTAAGGTAGCCATTGTTCATGAAGAAAATCTAGAGGGAAAGGTCCAATTAAAAGGAACTCAGCTCTTCTCCTACGCCAAGCTGATCATAAAGATATCTACAAAAACAAGAATCTTCAAGTAAGAAAAATATTAATGGAAGTTTAACACAACATGAAGAATATTCAGGAAAGCTGACATATGTATTCATGAATCTGAGGACTATTCAAGTTTACTTGACAAAAAAGCTGTATGTTTACATATCAGAGCAACCCTAGCTCTTGTAGCCAAAGACAAAGCAGGCCTAGGTATCACAGTAGAACTAGTTTCTTTAAAATCTCTCAATAAAGAAGGACACAAAAGCTATTTACTGTTGACCTTTGTCTTGTGATATATTTATTTATTTATTCCATCAGTACAGACCTTTATTCCATTAAACGTGCACGTTAGGTGGTTAAGTGTATGTATAAATGAATTATACATATAAATCAATACTAGACCGTAAGCACATAAAAAGGTAAATAAATACGTAAGTATGAAGCCACAACAAAGTACGATATGAAACTGTAATAAAAGTAACAAACAGTAGTACTAAAATGGTATCAAATTGTAACTTGTAACAATAATAAGAAATAATATTAATGATAATTTAATAACTGAAAAATAATATAAAAATTAACAACACCAAAAGTAAAACAGAAAAAATCAATTTACCTAGCAGAGTATACAACTAACATAAGAGCAAAGCAATGATATAATTGAACTGACAGATCATAACCGATTGGCCAACTGCATATCACTCATCTTGAAAGATGAAACATACCCATGGAAAAAGTCAATACTTCTGTAAGATATGCGGGTCGTCACTTTACACTATATGGGTCGGGATAAAAGACGTTACATTTCAGAGTACCATTGCTCTAAGACCGCTCGTAAAGGAAACAGACGGGACACGGAGTTTTACATGACGGAGCCTGGTGGTGGACTGCTGGCTAGCCAGCTTGGACCGTTGGTTGTGGTGGGGTAGTGGCGTGATGTGACGTCACAAGAGAGCAGCCTATGAGCATTCTTTATTCGTATCAGAACACATCGTATGATACATCGCCTGACAATACATACTGACAACATAACTAGTGCAGACATTAAATATTGCTATGGGTACATTACCAACTTAGTATTTATCACACTAAATACACTACAACTTCCAGACGTCTTACCACCAAGCCTCTGAAGCCTTGCCACTCCACAGTTGTATGAATAGAATGTAGGGAGGAATCTACGATTGAAAACTCCTCGGTACACCCAAATCTATCAATACCAGGAGATCAGGGCTATCCACCAGTCCACTAATCAGTTTGGATTGAAATATCATATCAAAGATGACATGTTGATTATGTAGATGTTGTAGAGAAAAAAGCTGTTCCAGTTTTATATTAGTGTTAAGTAGGTAAGACCCAGACGAATGCTCGCAAAGCGAGCCTGTACACTATTTGGCTCAGTTGGTAAGCAGACCAAATCACACTACCATATTAGAAAAAGGAGTGCTCCAATTATTTATACAAGACAAACAAGGATTGGAGTCATTTGAAGCCTCTTGTTGACCTACCAATAAAATCCCAACATACAATATGCTTTGGAGGTTGGTACTAGCAATTTGGTCAGCTGAACATAGACTACTGGTCACAACACTCCAGTATCCCTCGGCTGATTGACCCTCCAGGGATCACACCTCCAACATGGTAGTAAGTTAAAACAGAGATCACTTGTAATTTCAATATGTTTAGAACACATTATTAAAATTCTTCTCTAGAACACTTTGTTGCTCGGTATTGAGTTTGTTTGTGTAAATACCAATAGCGATTACTCGTAACGTTAAATTTAAAACTGAGTTTTATATTATTCCCATAAATTCCTAATATTTATATGTACTATTGACTTTGATATCAGTTTATCAGAATGATTACATGGCATTAACGATACCTGACGGCCAGTTATTGTACTCACTCGAACACAGGATGTAACTAAACAACATTTAGCCTAAGAGCTCGTAGGACTGACTGTTCAACGGAACTCATAAACATAGCCAAATAAGCTATAATTGACTACCAAGTGCTGTTGTTCTGTTGGACTGGAGGAGTTCTTAAATTATTAAAGTGTGGACTATTATTTGTATACAGGTTTTTTTTTCTTTTGAACAAATAAAAAAAATATAACGTAGCATTGGGACCCAGTTGCAAATCGCATGGTATTAGCAAACGAATTAATATTTTGTTTGCTTATATTAATGCTGTATAAAGGAATGGTTCCTAGGACTGAAATCTGCTAGTTAGGATTGGATTTAAAATGGGAAATTTCAAAATATATCAAATAATTTTTAAGGTCATGTTTTTTTTTGTAAAACCACTTAATAGATTGTACAAATTAATAATTTCACATCACCATCAACTAATGAGATAAAGAAACTGAGTGCTAGAAAAAGTAGTTTGGGTGACCCAGAATTAATTCGCTTAATATAGATATTTGTATAATAATATTAAATAATAATAATAATACTAATATTAATATAATTAATTTACAAAATTGTCATATGACGTTTAAAAATGGCCTTTTCTTCAGAAAGCTATTAAAACTGGTAAACCTGGATTTTTATGATAATGCGGCCAAACCAACAGTTGCATTGTAAACCGTATTTTTGTTTTCTATTTAAATCGCAAATGGTATAAAATATTCCTTTTATTTTACTGTTTACGTTTTGGCTTTTAAATAGCGTATATTTTAAAATACGCCGGACTTTCCACTCTTTATTTGACCAACTATGTGTTTCATGTTTTTGAGAAAATATTCATGGTTAGCTTTATTCATTAGAATAAATTATATTTAGAAATCGTCTAATTTTATGACATATTAATGCATCTGTCATAAGATGATTACCCACGTGCTGTTACATGTGTTTAATGTGTTACAGCTAGTATTACATTTCGTTTTTTCAAGAACATCGCCATGTTCTTATATCAATTGTAAGGGCGGCCCATTGCACGTTCCAGGTACTTTTTAACTGTATTTCCATGGTTCCTTGCACACCGTACCCCGGATTTAGGTCGTCGTCGTTGACAGCTGCCATCGTTGGGCATGTGTAGGGTTCGAGTCCGGGGTAATGATTTGTGCATCAGGGTAGGGGGGATCCAATCAGGGTAGGGGGAGTCGATCAGGGCTGGGTGGAGTCGATCAGGTTGGGGGGTAGTCAATCTTTGAGTCAATCTGCTTTTAGTTCTTTAGTAATTTGCTGAAAAAGTGAGATAATATTAATGTGCTATATTTTACAATGATTGGTTGGATTTTAAAATTTTGAAATACTTTTTTACAACGGTAATATGAGCAACAATCACATCAAAACGTACAACAGATATTTTTTAATAGAAAGGAAGCTTATTTAAGTGTTCAGGATGAGTAAGTGATAAAATACGGGAAATGATTCATGTGCTAACTAACTGCGAGAATTATTCTTTCTTACCTGCATCGTCTCTTCGCAATCTTTCGATGCTGCCTGCCACTGACGTAATTGTGGCCTCTGGATGATCTTATCTATCTAATATTCCTACTGCGTCTCCAATATGTTTCTACGGCAGGCAGCACGGCGATGTCCGAGTCGGATTATGAAGAGGATGTTTCTGCTTGGTAATGATCATTGAAGAAGACGATGGAGGTGGCTGGCTCGGTCCCACCCTCGTCGACTGGTTTACGTCTGCTGTATCTGAAAATCATATAGCAAAATATTATTCATTGCCGTAGTTTTTGAAATTTTATTAATTATATCTAGTCTAACAGTTTTATCCAATTGAAGTATAGAAATAATAATAATGAGTGCAGGAAAGACCCTAAACGTTCTAACTTTTTCTCAAACGGTTTTGTCGTACCTGTTGTGGACGTAGACCATACCTCCAAGGATGAGGCCGCCCGCCAGCGCACCCCCCGCAATTTATGCTGGAGTAAAGTTTCGTAGAAATTCGAACATTTTTTTAGCCGTGTTCAATCAACTACAAATTGTAAAAAGTGAAGTCTAAACGTAGGCAATTGCTTAGAAACGTTTTAACATTGTTGTTCTCTGTTATTAGATTTATCTGCATTGTATTTACTTGAAGGTAAATAATTAGTCTACTTTTGCATTAATTTTATAAGGTGGGAGTTTATTGTACGGTAAATTCTTTTGAAATATTTTTCTAGAATGGATCTATTATTATTTTTTGTTTCTTTATACATCGTTAATGTCAGATTGGAATGATTATTTCCCGATTAAGCACACTAAATAAAAAAAAAGAAATGATCTTAAACAACAGGTTTAGTAGACCATTTTAACATTGTAAAAATAACTTAAATACAGCAAGTGTTAAAATCGTTATCCCCTTAATTTTTAAAAAAAATCAAACTATTAGTGGTATACGCTAAGCGTACACGAAACCTATACAATATAATTTCGGTATATTTGCCTCTGCCCGCACGATATCTTGAATATTAACTGACCTACGGGCTTTAAAATTCTCATGATGCATAATTTATTCTTTAAATGTACCTTTATGCCTAATTTCAATCTATAGGAAATTTCAGACAGGTGGAAAAGAAATTGACAACGAAACTGAAATATTGTTTGTATTGTGTGTCACATCAGACAGAATCTTCCTACGGAATGTAAATTTGTTTATGAATTCCATGTTTTTTGTCAAAATTAGCTCATTCAGATATTAATTTGTTATGATATTATTAGATTTTAGTTATAAATCATCTTTAATATTGAGTAGGCTGTACTTTTCAGAATCTGCCGAATTATTTTACTAGTTGGATATCTCTAAATTATTTCTGTGTTCTTTAAAATCCTCCTTGTACATTAAATATAAACGCAAATTGTTGTCCATATTACTTCCTATCGTAGTAAATATGATTTCCATTCTTATCCTTTTTTCTTTTTACAAATTAATCTCAAGACATCCTAGGCACATCTATGTATACGTATTAGAAAACATTGGTTGTGATAGTCTGCGGCCTTTGATTCTAGAACAGGTTTATTGATAAAATGAAGATGATATCAATTTCACTGATAATCAGAATTATTCTTATTTTAATCCAGGTATATTACCATCATAGTTTTTCTAGCTCATTTGAGAACATAATAATTAAATATATGTGATTTCAGCGACTATTAACGTAATGAAGTGACGATTGTGTCACAAATATATACATATTTATGAAGAATATTTTTAAGAATTGGAGTAAGTTGATATTTCTGTAAACGAGAAGGATGCAGTGAATGCTGCACAATCAAAATATAATTTTATTCAGAAAGAAATAAAGGCGTAACCAAGTTATCAATAATATGAATACGCTCCCTGAGTTGTAAGTAGCACTTATATATGCCTTCATGCCCCTAGGTACTGAAATACGGCTGACAACTCCATGAGCTCTATAATATTTGTAATTTCGATTTAGAAGTATTTGTAAATGTATGTATATATATATATATATATATATATATATATATATATATATAAAATCGTATTACAGAATGAATAAAAAAGGATAAGACATATAATTTAAATATTTACTTCAACTTTATTATTTTGAAAATAAATTTCGTATTAGCGTTTAGTTCTGTAAAAATGTATGTTTACTAAGCGATATAGAATGGTCTTTGATTATTTCTCAATGTACGTATTTACAAATCAATGTGAATGCTATAATTTTCAGGGATATTATTTAACACACTTTCATTTAAGTATTAACTTGTTTTCCAAACATAAACTTTAGATTATATTTATTTGCAGTTTAGTCTATGGGGTGTAACTTAGAACCACCATACACAACCTTTACTTACTTAAATATTTTAACTATTTTGAATATAAAGTATTACACATTATTACATTATTATTACATTGAATATAATAATAAAGTATATTTGTTTTATCTGTTGCATTTTTAAGGGTTAAAAATAGACAGCAACATTTTATATAATGGCTACTAATATGAACCTTATTTTTTATTCTTAGTGGGTATAAGACACACATACAGTTTTATTCTTGAAGAAGATACTTTATTTAGGGTTCAATATCGTAGGATTTTGATGATAAACCCGCAGAATTACAGCGATAAAGTACACGCGTCTTGACGTGTACGGTCAGCTACATGTCGGTCACTGGTGACGGCCGCGGCGTTTGCAATACTTGTCTCGCAGTGAAGGTGGACAGAGCCTGGCTCACCGCCTGGAGGTGCGAAGAGAGGGATCAACAGAGGACAGAGCCTGGCTCACCGCCTGGAGGTGCGAGAGAGGGATCAGCAGAGGACAGAGCCTGGCTCACCGCCTGGAGGTGCGAGAGAGGGATCAACAGAGGACAGAGCCTGGCTCACCGCCTGGAGGTGCGAAAGAGGGATCAACAGAGGACAGAGCCTGGCTCGCCGCCTGGAGGTGCGAGAGAGGGATCAGCAGAGGACAGAGCCTGGCTCACCGCCTGGAGGTGCGAGAGAGGGATCAGCAGAGGACAGAGCCTGGCTCACCGCCTGGAGGTGCGAGAGAGGGATCAGCAGAGGACAGAGCCTGGCTCGCCGCCTGGAGGTGCGAGAGAGGGATCAGCAGAGGACAGAGCCTGGCTCGCCGCCTGGAGGTGCGAGAGAGGGATCAGCAGAGGACAGAGCCTGGCTCACCGCCTGGAGGTGCGAGAGAGGGATCAGCAGAGGACAGAGCCTGGCTCGCCGCCTGGAGGTGCGAGAGAGGGATCAGCAGAGGACAGAGCCTGGCTCGCCGCCTGGAGGTGCGAGAGAGGGATCAACAGAGGACAGAGCCTCGCTCACCGCCTGGAGGTGCGAGAGAGGGATCAACAGAGGACAGAGCCTGGCTCACCGCCTGGAGGTGCGAGAGAGGGATCAACAGAGGACAGAGCCTGGCTCACCGCCTGGAGGTGCGAGAGAGGGATCAGCAGAGGACAGAGCCTGGCTCGCCGCCTGGAGGTGCGAGAGAGGGATCAGCAGAGGACAGAGCCTGGCTCGCCGCCTGGAGGTGCGAGAGAGGGATCTACAGAGGACAGAGCCTGGCTCGCCGCCTGGAGGTGTGAGAGAGGGATCAACAGAGGACAGAGCCTGGCTAGCCGCCTGGAGGAATTAAAATCGAAAGGACATATTTCAACTGTAAATAATCAGAACTATTTTATCTAGGTATGTGGAAAAAATCCCGGCTTAGAGATACTGCGCAACCAGGTTTGACCGATTGTAAATTATATTAACAGCTTGAAAACGCCCACACATTACCTAATTTAAAAAAGTTTGTACTTTTTAATGTTGAACATTAAGTATATTAAAATTGTGTATTTTTTCGCAACATTCATTATTCGTATTGTTTTATGCACGTAATTTTTTTTCTATATTTTATAATATTACTAGTTTGTGAATATAAGGGTAAAATTATTAAACAATTGAATAAAAATGTTGATTACATACACAATTAAATTAAAATTATATACACATACATTTATTATAATAGTAAATTATTGTTGTACATGTGACATATGTTTTATTGTGACTTAGATTTTTGTTTAATTATGTTCTGAATTAATCATTATAAGATTTTATAAATTTTATTATTATATAAAACTATTATATATTATCAGTATTTATAAGAAAACCACAAATGATAACAGCTTTTATTGTATCATTAATAAAAACGTAAAAATATCACTCAAATTTATTGTTTCTTATTAACCCGTAGTGATAGTAGGAGCTATATGTTCACACATTTCACTATATGATGAGAGAGTGAAATTTCGCTAGATCTACGAAGGGTCAAATACAGAGTTGTAGGTAAATCTGTAATGATAGTAAAACCTGTATCCTCACTCCTGTCAATACATTATGAAAGGTATATTTCGCTACATGTATGAAGGATCAAGTAGAGTTGTTAATAACCCAGGGGACTTATGTCATAATAAGAGAGAATGTTCTGTTTATATGTGGTATGCGGTGGTGGTGAGACGCGGAGAAACACTCACTAACACTGGTGACATCCCGCGGACGGCACCGCGGATCCAAAGGCTACGGACTCAGGGTACGACACGGCTGTATCGACGCCCACGAACTGACTGAAGTAACTGAGAGCGACAGGACATACATAGATAGACGTCGACAGGAAGATACCGGAAGGGACAAAATACCTTGCACTGGGAACGACTGACCGGCAATATTTATTCCATTTCCAATAAATTTTAAGTTATTTTTTTTAAACGCCATGAAATAATTGCAATGTGTAATAATTTAATGTTAACAGCAAATTCAAGTGTGTTGTGTCACCGAATGAATATATAAGTATATCTTTACAAAGTTTATATATGACGATTCAAATCTCAATTTTGCGGGCCATTTTGCATTGGGCGTTAACAATCACCAAATACCATTAAAAATAAGTTGTTGATATTCCTTTTCGGAAAACAAACTCTGTCTTATAGAGAATAGCATGTTCATGTAAGTAATAAAGGGTTTTCACCCGAGTGAGAAACATTCCCTTAACAGCTTTACTTAATGTCGCTGTCAGAAGAATTACAATGAGTCACCTTTTTGAAAGTAATTTTTTTAAAGTATATTTGCGTTTGTCGGACCATTTGGAAACTGTACAGTTGGACATATATGAAAGAATTTTAGAATACTTATATTCTAAATTTAAAAATTTTCTATTGTAAGAAATGTATTGCTAAATTTTAAACTAAAAGAATTACAATAAATTAGAACATGAAGCTCAAAAATAACAAATAGATTATGTATGGAAACCCAAGGGCTATTTCAGATAAAAAGCAGGGGGCGTCTTTATAAAACAAAAATCTGTTAGTATAAAGACAACCATTTCTTTGTCTAAAATACATTCTCTTGTAGTATGAGGTGGCGTTAAGTATTGAAAATCCCAAAATGAGATTAAATTGTTTTGCATTAAACCAAGATCTAACATTCACCGATTATTATATCAATTAATTTTAAATGGCTAGAACTGAGTGACGCTATTTCACATCGTTCCCCCACCAACGGAAATAAGTTATAAATCTTATGCAAGTATCCTGAATGACAATTGTGTAACTGATCCTCCTTTATTCTTTTGGTTGTCATGTAACAATTTTGAAAAAGGACACTGTATTACAATCCACATATTTTAATATCATAAGAAATGTTATATATTTAGTTTGATTTTATTTCTATTAAAATATTTACCTACCCAATTAAACAGCCTCATTACCTTTTTCTTACAGAATGGTTTAACTCTAAAGGGATTCTTACTCCCAGAGTGTAATGTATGCGGGTCGACACTGTACTCTCTATGGGTCGGGAAGAATAATTAAACTACACATTTAGAGTAACATTGCTCTAGGACCGCTCGTAAAGGAACGGACGGGACGCGGAGGTTACATGACGGTGTCTGGTGGTGGACTCCGGGGTGGACTGCTGGCTGGCCAGCTTGGACCGTTGGTTGTAGGGTAGTGGCGTGATGTGACGTCACAGGAGAGCAGCCTATGAGCATTCTTTATTCTTTTAGACCACATCGTATGTTACATCGCCTGACAATACATACTGCCAACATCACTGGTGCAGACATTAAATATCACTATGGATACCTACCAACTTAGTACTTCTCACACTAAATACACTACAATCCTCCCCCTTAAATACATAAGTCCCCTACAATTTTAGAAATTTATCAATTACAATTTGTTTTACAATCCTCCAATTTTAAATCAATTACAATGAATAAGAAAATTGACATTATACTCTTTTATTTTTGTAAGTATAGATTATAGAGAACAAAATACAAACTCAATATAATCATTTAACACAAATCACAAACACTTCAATCAAAACCAATAAATCAGAATATAGCAATTAATAACACATTGAATGAACACAATTAACAAATCGATAATAATAATGCTTAAACAATATTAATTATATACAAGTCACAATTGGGTTGTATTTACAAGTCCATTTTGACTAAAGGTTTACGATCCCTTAGTGGGTATCGTCTAACAGGTGTCATTTGTTTGGGTGAAACGCTGGAAACTGTTATTGTTTACATTTGTACGTGGGCTGGGGCTTTGCCCCTGAGCGTTTCTGTTATTGTTATGGTTTTGCGGAGAGGGAGGGGGGCAAGGTCGTTGCTAAAAGTACTGGCGACCTTGCGCTCGCTCTGTCCCGCGACTGTATATCGATCGTTTCCTGCGTGTGCTCTGTTGCCACGCTTGCGTCTGGGAGTCTAGGCATTGTTGTCAACTCAGACATTTCCGGACTACACTGTAAACCTACCAACTGGTCGATATGTCGTTTCCACCTCATGCCCGTATTCAGTTCAACTAAATACGTGACTGGTCCTAATCGTGAAACTACCACACCTGGTATCCACTTATTTCTACCTCTGTAATCTCTGGCTATGATTGGTTGTCCAATAGCTAACTGTCTAGTTTTACTACCCCTATAGTACAATCGTTGTTTTTCTTGATTATCTGACATTATTGCTTTAACATTTGGGCGAATTAAATCTAACCTAGACTTTAGCGATCTGCCCAACATTAATTGAGCTGGCGATAGATTGGTAGTAGAATGCACTGTATTTCTATAAGTGAACAGGAAGTTACTCAAAGCTAATTCTAAATCCTTGGAATTATGAAGAGCTGTTTTCAATTTATTTTTAATAGTTCTGACTGACCGTTCTGCCAAACCATTGGTTTCTGGGTGGTATGGTGGTGAAAACGTGTGTTTGATACCATTTGACATCAAAAATTCTTTAAACTCTTGACTGGTAAAAGGTGGTCCGTTGTCGGACACTATGTGGTCTACAATACCATACCTACTAAATAATTCCCTTAATTTCACAATCGTGTGAACAGCTGCCGTTGAAGCAACGGGCAACACCTCTGGCCACTTAGAGTACGCATCTTTTACCACCAAAAATAACTTGGACTGAAAAGGTCCAAAAAAATCAATATGAATTCGAGACCAAACTCGTTCCGGAACATTCCAATGATGCAGGAAAGCCTTGGGCGGTTTTGCTCGTTCCTCCAAACAGGCTGCACAGCTGTTAGCTAGTTGTTCTATGTCCCGGTCGATATTAGGCCACCATACATATGCACGGGCTAATGCCTTCATGCGAACAATACCTATGTGTGAAGTATGCAATTCGTTCAGAATGTTTATTCTGAACCTTTTAGGTATTACCACCCTGTACCCCCACATTAGGATTCCTTGCTCCAAGGTTAATTCCGACTGTCTAATTTCAAATGGCTTTAGATCTGGTTCAGTTACAATAGGCCAACCTAATTCTACATAGGATATTACCTTTTTAATTTCACTATCTACCATTGATTCTCTTTTTATGTCTACATAGCTTAATGGTATGTCATTTTCAGCTAAACACTGCAAATAGGTACCTATGA
This sequence comes from Homalodisca vitripennis, assembly GCF_021130785.1. Classification (NCBI taxonomy): domain Eukaryota; kingdom Metazoa; phylum Arthropoda; class Insecta; order Hemiptera; family Cicadellidae; genus Homalodisca; species Homalodisca vitripennis. Next base: position 172,062 of record NW_025776342.1, read on the forward strand.
CATTAATATTAAGGTCATCATCCGAGATTTCATCTTTAATCTCACTATTTACAGGTAATCTAGATAAACCATCGGCATTGCCATGGTTTTGGGACTTAACATACACAATCTCATATTGGAAACCACTTAAAAACAAAGCGTATCGTTGTAACCTACTGGCTGCGAAAGCAGGTAACCCTTTCTTTGGTCCAAAAATAGCCACTAAAGGCTTATGATCAGTCTTTAACAAAAACTGTGTACCATATAAATATTGACTAAATTTCTTAACACCAAATACAATGCTTAATGCTTCCTTATCTATTTGTGAATAGTTTTTCTCAGCGCTATTTAACACTCTACTTGCGAATGATATAGGTCTTTCTGTACCGTCGTATTGAATCTGACTCAAAACTGATGCAATGCCATATGGACTAGCATCACTGGCTACCACTAGTGGTAATGCAGGATCATAATGCGCTAAAACTTCAGCAGAGATTAACTTTTGCTTAATCTCTTGTAGTGCCTTCTTACATGCTAAATTAAATACAAAATCGGTATCCTTTCTTAACAACTGATACATTGGGGTTAAAATAGTGGATATCCTAGGAATGAAACGTGAATAGTAATTAACAAGACCAAGGAAGGCTTTAAGCTGTGTCACATTTTGAGGTTCAGGTGCCTTGACAATTGCTTCAACCTTACTAGGTGCGGTATGCAACCCTTGTTTACTGATAACAAAACCTAAATATTCTAAACTGTCACAGAAAAATTTACATTTGTTCTTGCTCACTGTGAACCCATTGTCTTCAAGTCTTTGACACACTAGTCTAAGTCTATGCATGTGTTCCTCATTGTTTTTACCTGTTACTAGAATGTCATCTAAAAATACAGTTACCCCCGGGATACCTTGTAATGTTCGTTCTATTATTCTCTGGAATATTCCCGGTGCTGAACTGATACCAAAACATAGGCGATTGTAAGCATACAATCCTTTGTGTGTGCTAATTGTACAATACGTTTGACTATCTACATCTAGTTTAAGCTGCTGATAAGCTGAAGATAAATCTATTTTAGAGAATTTTTCTCCGTTTTGTAGGCTGGCAAATATTTCTTCAATTTTCGGTAACGGGTGTCGGTCTACCTCCAAGAAAGGATTTACAGTTTATTTTATAATCCCCACAAATTCTTATTTTCCCATTAGCCTTAATAATTGGTTACAATGGGAGTCCCCCATTCACTGGTATCTACTGGTGAAATAACGTTCTCTTGTTCTAGTCTAGTCAGCTCGGCTTCTACTTTTTCTTTAAGTGTAAAAGGTAACGTCCTAGGTTTAAAGTATTTTGGTACCACATTTTCTTTTAACTTTAATTTAACTGGTGCACCCTTGAAACATCCCAACTTATCCGTAAATACATTTGGAAACTCATTGTACAGTAATTCTACTTGTTTGTTGTTGTTGACAACAGACGGATTGACAGATGTTTGTTTGTTTACCTCTACAGGTGTGTTGTGGCTTCCACTGACAGGCGTGCATGCGTCTGCCGCGCTGCCGCCTGCAGTTGGCACAACCCCCACCATGCTCGTGCGATCGGCTGACTGTACATTGTTTACATTACTAGGCACTCTAACTGTTAAATCTAATGCTTGCATCCAATCACGCCCTAACAAGGGATTAGCCCCATTAGCTACGATGTATAAAGCTAATTGTTTCTCTTTACCTCTATGTTGTACATTGACCATAACCTTACCTAAAGGCCTGATCTTTTCATGTGTATATGAACTTAATACTAAGCTAGTTGGATACATGTTTATATTTCCTAACTTAGTCTTACAATCTTTTTCTGACATAACTGAAACACAAGCTCCACTATCGACTTCAAATACAATTTCCTTACTTTCCACTAATAACTGTACCGTTATTGGCTCAATTTTATTAATCTTAGTTTCTATTTCTTTAACCGTAAATAGATTGGAAATGTCATACACATCGTCATTGTCTTTATGTTTCCAGTGATTATCTGAACCGGACTCTGCTGATTCTTTACTTTCCTCTACATAGTGCTGCCTACCTTTATAAACATATTGCTTTTTATCGCTGTAAAACTGTTTCCCTTTAGCTGAAAGCTCCTTAGACCTATTTGTAAAAACATTTGGTTTGTTCTCATTAGGTTTGTTAACATAATTTTTCGATCTACAAACTCTTTCAAGGTGTCCCTTCTTTTTACAATGATTACACGTGTACTCACGAAACCGACATTGCGATGCTGTGTGTGATCCTCGCTTGCCGCAACAATAGCAGGTGATGTCTCCCAGCGCCTTCCCGCCGTCCGATGACCGTCTCGCTGCGATGCTCGCCGCCTGTGTCCTTTTCGGTATCGACCCGCTGCTCTGCATCCGGTGAATACGTCCTCCTGCAGTTGTCATCTGGGCCGCCCCCTTCTCAGCAAATTCCATTGCAGTAGCTAGTTGCACGGCTTTTTCATAAGTGAGGTTCTCCTCCCCGAGAAGTCTTTTCTGTATCTGTTGGTCTCGCAGACCCGCGACTAATCTGTCCCTTAAGTAGTCTGGCAATTTTATCACCAAATTCACAATACTTAGATAACTGTTTTAAATGCACAATATAATCGCTAACCGTTTCATGATCCAATTGATTCCGCCTACTAAATTTAAATCTTTCCGTGATAAAAGAAGGCTTGGGATGCAGATGATTCGCTATAGTGTCCACAATTTCCTTGTACGACTTGTCAGACGGTTTGTCTGGTGTAATTAAGTCTTTCAGTAACGTATAGGTCCTTACACCCATAACTGTCAACAAAGTGCTTAGTTTCTTTGAATTATCGATATCATTACAATCAATAAAAAACTCAAATCTCTCTATATAAGACTGCCACGATTCTTCCGCACTATCAAAATAACCCATAGACCCGATAGTTGCCATTTTGTTTTCTTGTACACTCCGTAATAACTGTTTAAAATGTCCCCGGTAAAAATAATCGTCTAACGGCATTAATTGCAACGATTAAAATCAGCTTGTGCGCTGCTTACACCAAGAATAGTTTATATCGATCGGCGTACCTTACTACTCCCGACCGTTGGAATGTCCGGAATGTCCTTGCACATTCGCGGTTATTTGCACGTGTTCATTACGCTTGTTGCCCTTCCGCACTAAATCACTGTAATTCACTGTTGCAGTTGTTTTCCTCGTCGTCACTGTAATGTATGCGGGTCGACACTGTACTCTCTATGGGTCGGGAAGAATAATTAAACTACACATTTAGAGTAACATTGCTCTAGGACCGCTCGTAAAGGAACGGACGGGACGCGGAGGTTACATGACGGTGTCTGGTGGTGGACTCCGGGGTGGGACTGCTGGCTGGCCAGCTTGGACCGTTGGTTGTAGGGTAGTGGCGTGATGTGACGTCACAGGAGAGCAGCCTATGAGCATTCTTTATTCTTTTAGACCACATCGTATGTTACATCGCCTGACAATACATACTGCCAACATCACTGGTGCAGACATTAAATATCACTATGGATACCTACCAACTTAGTACTTCTCACACTAAATACACTACACAGAGTACAAAAAGTTATATTACTAAGATGTTTTATGTTGTCAAAGACTGAAATATCCGTATTTCCAAGAGTATGAGGAAGGTACATAAAATTTTTATTTCGTTTGATTTAAATTAAGGAATCAAACTTTCATCCTCAGAATATGTAAAATAGTTATCATCAGGAACTGTCTGGAAATTGTGTTAACACATAAAGTATTTTTGTGTGTGGATACGTTTTTTAACTGTTAAACCTGATCCCATATCTCATTGCAAGTAGGTAGATATTAAAAAAGTACAAATAACTATTTGCAAAGCACATCTTCATCAAAGATAGTATTATAGAGCTTGTGATCGATTATATTCATTATTAGTCTGTTGTCCTGTTGACCGAAAAATCACACCCATAGACAACTTAGAACACAGAAATCTCACTGGAGCATTTCCCACAGTACGATCCGACGGCTAGACCTATGAACTACCAATGACGGGAGATGGGTTCACGCATCACTAGCGATTTCTGTTGATAGTCCTAGTAAATACCACCCGAGACGCCTTGGTTTGGTTTTTACCCTGCCTTAAGTGCCATTGTTAATGACTCTACCACTTAATCTATGAGCCGAGATCCAATTTGGATTTTATTTGAACACTACTTGGTTTCTATTGAAATTTACATTCAAATTCGATAAAAGAAAAGTACTTGTTTATCTATATCCGAGCCACTCGTAATAAGAGAAAATTACGAAATAATTAAGAAGTAAAATAACTACATCAATGAAGATGGCGTGTAATTTTCTAAAACCAATAATAAAACAATATTTAACGTAACTGCTAGGTAGTAGGTTAGACTTCAACCAATGAAAATAGACCTCCGCTCCTAGAACCCATGTAACACACGATTACTTACATTTTCGGTTTATCATATATTGACTGAAGATGGCTTTCCACACCAAACCAGAATTATTTTAATACTTTAAATGCGTAAGAAATATCTCTTCACTGTAATAATATAGTTTCTTTTGTTTTTAAAAATAAACAAATCAAGTGGTATGTTATACTTTCCAGACCTCCAAATCCAATTAGTTAGATCAATCCAATGAAAATAAAGCTCCGCTTAACTATTGTTAAAGGGTAACTAAAAAATTTAATTAACTATTGGAATACGTGTTGTAATTCACTAGTGGTATTAAATTAAGTGTAACTGCTGTTTAGTGACAGTCTCGATTTAATGTTGAGTGAAGATGACTATTTTCAACAGGGTCTGAACCAGAAGACTTTGATGTTAGTTATGGCACCAGCCGCGTATGCCTAAGAACTAAGATAATTTTGTCAAGTTTTAGTAGAGTTTGTTCCTAGAAGAAGAATACAGATATCAGTTAACGACGGAAAGCAATAAAGCTTTATTTGTTGATCAAGTTTAACATAGTCAATCGTCCATAATTCTGTAATGATTTCCAGATCTCTAACTTTGACAGTTGACTTAACAAAATAAAATATATTTTAAATCGAAAGAGCTTGATTTTATCCAATGGTTTTAATTATGTTATACATTAAGTAAATAATAACCAACTGGTATTAAAACACATATACAAGTTTCTATTATGAAGTAACTGAAATTCCTATTTTTGGCTATTCCTAATATTTTGAAAACGCCTTGCTACAGGTTTGGTCATTACTACCTTTAATATTGTTACAATAAAAACTATACCATGCTGAAATGGACGCAATGGGCCTTTTATTTTACGATTTACAAAATTGTTTATAAAAAGGATACTAATCTTAATACTAAACTGGTAATAAAAGGAGAGAGAGAGAGAGAGAGAGAGAGAGAGGAGAGAGAGAGAGAGAGAGAGAGAGAGAGAGGAGAGAGAGAGAGAGAGAGAGAGAGAGAGAGAGAGAGAGAGAGAGAGAGAGAGAGAGAGAGAGAGAGAGAGAGAGAGGAGGAGAGAGAGAGAGAGAGAGGAGAGAGAGAGAGAGGAGAGAGAGAGAGAGAGAGAGAGAGAGAGAGAGAGAGAGGAGAGAGAGAGAGAGAGAGAGAGAGAGAGAGAGAGAGGAGAGAGAGAGAGAGAGAGAAGGAGAGAGAGAGAGAGAGGAGAGAGAGAGAGAGAGAGAGAGAGAGAGAGAGAGAGAGAGAGAGAGAGGAGAGAGAGAGAGAGAGAGAGAGAGAGAGAGAGAGAGGAGAGAGAGAGAGAGAGAGAGAGAGAGAGAGAGAGAGAGAGAGAGAGTGAGAGAGAGAGAGAGAGAGAGAGAGAGAGAGAGAGAGAGGAGAGAGAGAGAGAGAGAGAGAGAGAGAGAGAGAGAGAGAGAGAGAGAGAGGAGAGAGAGAGAGAGAGAGAGAGAGAGAGAGAGAGAGAGAGAGAGAGAGAGAGAGAGAGAGGAGAGAGAGAGAGAGAGAGAGAGAGAGAGGAGAGAGAGGAGAGAGAGAGAGAGAGAGAGAGAGAGAGAGAGAGAGAGAGAGAGAGAGAGAGAGAGAGAGAGAGAGAGAGGAGGAGAGGAGAGACGAGAGATGAGAGAGAGAGAGAGAGAGGAGAGAGAGAGAGAGAGAGACAGTTCCTCAACAGAGCTCTAGGGTAGGTCTATAATGTGGCTGGTCTTGAGTTCATCGGCTTCATCTTGGAACTCAGCCCTTAGAGCTGACCACTGGAACTTATTCGTTCAATTGTTGGAACCTTTGAAATAAATTTCGGTAAGTGAAATTGGGTAAGTTTAAGTTATATCCCAAAATATACTTGTAGGAAAACTGTACTTAACTAAACAATGACCTTTCGTATTTTTATTTTTATGTAACTACGTGTCACACTTTTAAACGTATGTATTCATATAAAATTGAATTTTTTTCATCAGTATCGTTCTCAGTAACAAAGTGAGTACATTTTACCACAGACAGGCCTTTGATTAATTTGCAGTTCTGAACCCTTGACTATTCTACTGAGCTGTTTACACTCCAGATCAACTTGAATCAATAGGTTGAATTTCACATACAGAGAACACTCTTATCCAGGTTTTAGTTCCACAGAGTGCAAAAGTAACGTTATTGATAAACAATTCATTATCAGTTTTATGTTTCACGTTACAGGCACATGGCATCCTCTGACTGAGTCAGACGGATATTTTGTATTTGCTATTGTCTACGTTAAATTTAAATTTAGGAAAAAGCAGTTATGCACTAGATAACTCCAAACAACATGTCGTAGTATTAACGTTTTTAGGAATAACATACATACTTCATCTTTGTTAATAAAATGTTTATTACGATACGTATTTAATACAATAGTACTGTAATATCACACTCATTTCTTACTCCGTAATTTACGATAGATTATTAAACAATATTAATTACTACTATTAAAATCTATTTTGACTTCACTACATTACTTACCTATTATAGACATTATTTACCCAACACCATAATAGACCTAATGTAATCTGTTGTATACTGGAAATTGATAGTTAATGATGTATAAATTGTGCTTTATTTTAAATCTTAAAAAAATATAGTAGTTCCGAAACTGCATTTGAAGACTAATAAACTTTAGTATTATGTAACTTAATTTTATAGGTACATTCATTTTTATTTCAAACAAATATATGTCTCTTACATCACACGATATATTTACATATAATTATACCCCCTAAAGTTTACAAAAGTTTATTCCTGTGCCTTCAATTTCAAAGTAGAGTATCTGAGTGTAGTTTCTACTTTTAGTGTTGCATTTCAATAAACGAGAAAACATTGCACTCTATTGAACCCAACAATACTATATTTCCACGCTCGCAAAGCCGTGCATTTTGATAATTTCATTTATAAAATTTATATATTTTTATAACAGTTTATATTTTTAACCATTGTCATGCAAATATAAGATAAATATAAGAAAAAAACTGAACGGTATACCTTAATATTTAATGTTAACATCTGTGAGTCTTTAATGTGGTTTTATAATTCATTTTAGAAATTATAAATGTTTAAGTTACAATAGCAGGTTCTATTATAAAATGATGTACTGTTTCATTTTATCTGAATTGCCTTTTCCCTTCTTATCTGCCTTGGATTCTAATCTGGAAGAATATGTCATTTTCATTTTAATATATAACCTTTACAACTCAACTTGCCACTGTCTTGTCTATTTTGTTTCATAGAAGCCCGAGCTGGCTTCATTCCTCTTTTATTTAAGTTTATTGTTTGAATGTATTAATCAATTAAATTGATTAGCGCACAATAATATATTTATAGATATATTTATATTGTTTGAGTGTTACTGTAACTGAAAACTTAATAGTTGATAAAATATATATTTTCAGGAAATGTACACTTCCTCCTTCTCACTTTCAACTGCAAACTGCCTTCAATCGTGTAGTAAACTGTAAACAACTTCCAAAACAAAATACTAAGTAATAAATCTCTGACTGAAAACAAGTCCTAATTACGTGAGATGTTTTGTACACACTTTACGGTTAAACGTTCACATTTTATATCCTAAAAAGCCTGCGATCATGTATCCTTGATATCTTACCTTATCTGGTTGTACAATAGTTATATATATATATATATATACAGTTGTACGAGTAATTATGAGGAAATGTGGGAATTTGAAAACCTATAATTTGTGGTTAGGTTTTGTATTTACCTTACTATTGGTTCTTTGTAAAAATACACATATTTATACTATTTGTAATGCAAACAGACAGTAACCTAAACATGTTGGATCTAGGATATTCTGTTAGCTAGTCTTTTATGAATACACGAGCTAATGAAATACTACCAACTGTAGAATTTGAATTGAATTACATATTAACACTTCCACAATTGGCTCTATTAAACTTAAACCTCAGTGTGCACCTTAAAATTGAGGATAATATAATATACATATATTATTATAATAATTGATAAGAATATAAAAATATTGTTATATTTTAATTAAGGTAAATTTCTAAAATACATTTCCTTTTTATTATATGCAATTTTTAAACTGAAAAAGAGTCTAGACTTGGCCTACATTTAGGCAGTGTCACAGTAAACGGTTTTTATGGCGACTGAGTTACAGAACGCTCACCATTATAGTAAATGGAGTATAAAGATAAAAACAATGATTGTCATTGACGAATAAACATAATTAGGGTACGCTAAATTAATCAGGAGCACTTTAGGTGCTTCAAATTTAGACCTAAAACAATTCACTGTTTATTTTGTACTTCGTTAACATGTTATTTAGAAACTTCTCTTAACTATTTTCGAAGTCACTACTTGGCCTAATTCTCTAATAAGTTCTAAAAATTACTATTGAACAACGTGAATCTTATTTCTAGCTATCTTAAGTGTATCTAGTAGGATTGAAATAGTCACAATGATTTTAAAGAATCGTTTCCGTTTTATTTAATAGTCACAATTAATTATACTAACAATTCTTTGATTTAGTGTTCAAGTAATGGGCGAAAAAATCTACCCTTAAGGTTGTTTAGTGCCTTCTAATATTTGTTGGTTGTGCAGGGAAAACTAGCAACAAATTTCAATGGCTCCTGTGTGTGGCTGTGTCACTTGGGGTTATTGTCACTAAAATAATTTAATTTACTGTCATTGGAAATAATCATAATTTTTTAATTATGAATATTCTTGAAATAAGTTGGAACCAAAATGATAAACAGTTTTATATTTCATATCCAAACCTAATGAGTTCTATCATAGGCAATTTGATTCTTCGTTATTTATGAAGAACTTTTTTCATAACGAAATTGTAAATAATAATCGATATTTTAATAAATTTAGGAAATATTGTTTTTCCATTCATTTTTTTAAAACGTTTGTAATAATACAATAAAATTACTTTTTGTTTCAATTGATGTAGCTTGTTGAGCTGAGAGGTCTTTTTCATAAGGGCTATCCTTAAGCATGTTCTGTACTCTCGAGTAATATTCACTTTTATGTAATATAAAGATAGTGTTACGTTTATCTCTCCTTTTAGATAGAAAACTGCATTGCCTTTTAACGATTTAATCGTAATATTTTTATTTATACATACATATTGAAGTAATTTTGAAATATTTTGTGTATATTGTTTCGTTGAATTTTACGTCCTTTCAAATAGCATTTATGTTTATTAAATTATTAAACAACTATAAATACATATTACTGTTTATTAAATGGTTAATGCTGTAGTTTAAAATCTGTATTCAATATGGACAACTCTGCAACGGTAAATGTGCGTGATGATAAATGTTTAACTAACGTATTCTTTATAGAATAATTTTCAGGCAATCTTCTAGTGTTTGGTGTTTTCCAAGAAATGTATTGAAATTCTTTTCGAGTTTTTCCAGTTTATATTTTTGATTGTATTCAAAACTTTCTAGGATCATTTCATATACAAAATAGGGAATTCAATGTTATTAAAATTATTAGTGAACTCTAGAAGAAGTTCAAAATCTGATTGTTTTGAATACAAAGATTTAATTTCAAGATTTAACCCGTTAACTTTAGCATTGTAAAGAACTTTTTCTGTGACAGAATTCTTAATAATAATCAATATTTTAATAAATTTAATAAATATTTTGTTCTTTTTACATGTTTTCAAAAGTTTTATATAATTAGATAATAACCTTACTTTGTGTTTAAATTGATGGAGTTTGTTGAGCTTAGAGGAATTGAATGTCGCTTAGTACATTATAGAAGGTCTTTCTTATTGGAATTATTTATACATTTAAAAACAAACACTAAAATAATAAAATGTTTGAAAAAAACATCGTAAAAATCAGAGCTAAATAAAGATTTCAATATTGGCCTCAAATTATATATCTGTTCATTTTATAGAAACGTAGGTTAAACTGGTTTTTTCCAGGGAAAATTAAAAGATATAAACTATTCAAATACAAATTTACTATAAAATAATAATAATAATATAAACGTGATATTTTTGAAAAATAGATATGACTTTATAAAACGTTAAAGTTGCGTCAATTACTTGATATATTTGTTACATTATAATTGTTTATAATTGATTATAATGTTTTTCACCCTCAGTTAGAATAGTTTCTGTAAAATATATATGTAGAGTGAAAAATAGCAGATAATATCCTTGCAAATGCTGAAAGTGAGGTAAATATTATTCAAGCTCTTAGCGTTAAAAGACGAATTAATGGCGAACTAGCTACTACATGTTTTGTAAATGTAACTTTTGACTCGGACAAGCTACCCAAGTATTTTAAACTTAATTATGTTCGAATGAAGGTAGATACGTACATTATATCTATTAAACAATGTTTTTGGTGATTTGCCTATGGGCATGTATCAAGTAAACCTTGTAATAATAATAGGCAATGTAGAAACTGTGGAGACAGTTTTTATTCACTTGAATGCCAGACCCCTTTAAAGTGTATTCATTGCTTAGGTCCACACAGCAGCATCTCTAAAATATGCTCATATTATACCCGTCAAAAGACCTTACGGATAAGATAAGTTCAATGAAAGAGGACTATCATACGTGTAGCAAGTTTTCCCCCATAATGTATGAAAAAATAAGAAGTAATTTTGTAAGACCCAACTCTTTGGCTAGTGCCACCAAAGCCCTCACACACTAAACTAAAATACTTTCCTTAGCTTCTATTAAGTTTAAATCAAATAGCCTTTTAGTACCTGTCAACATAACCTCAACCATAACTGAAGAAGGTTATTCAGAGCTTAACAGCAAAAACATTAAGAGTAAATATAACGTTGCATATAATCCATCAGATAAGATACAAAGTTGGCCCAATAAAGATACAAAGAATCTTAGTGTAGACTATACAAATAATAGCTTTAATCCCAAGGTCTTACATCCTAATTGTATTAATGGCAGCGGCACTAATACAGTATCCAATAAAAGAACTCGGTTAGAGCTTCCACATATTTTAAGAAGTTAGTGTGCTGCCAGAACCCTCCAATATTCGTCAATTGAGACTCGGAATTTTATATTTAAAACAAGAAGAATTATATCATTTTATAAGTTTGATAAAATAGTACAGAATATCAAATAAAGCCACATACTAAAAAATACTTAAGATTTTCTAATAAATAAATCCTTAGGAATTAAATTAATACTCTTTAATTAGATATAAATTACTGTGTATCATAATTATTTTAAATACGGTACAAAACCCATTAATCTCCATCTCGACGCGATTAAATGTTTTAATAAGTCAAGGTACTTCCAAATCTAGGTTTCGTCATATTTGTGTTACTATTTCCGTAACTTGTCCTCCAAACGTCACGTCCGTGCCCCTGTCTTTCTTAAGCCCACATTATTATATAATATATTATATAAGGCGACATCATGTTAATGTTAACTGAATCATATTTATTGCTTGTATGTATTATAGATGTATTTATATCTGCGCAGGCCTTATCCAATCAAAATACAGCCTATGTTTTTTTTGCGTTTAGTGGTGACTGAGTGATTGATATTATTTGTAATTCATTATTTGCAGAAGCTGGAGAACCACCTCTATCATGTAGAAGAAACCAAATAATTATGAACTACTTTCATGCTCTGAATTCAAGACTAAACAATCCCGCGTACGACCCCGTATTTAATAGCTGTAAACAACAAGCCTCTAAATATCGTCCAAACTCTCATAGGCCATTTGAAATGAGAGCTCTCTCTGGCCTAGCTTATCTCGGTTTTACCGACTTTCCTTGTGCATGAATGTGATATCCCACCTTGAACGGTTACTAACTTCTCTTCCTATGTGTCTCTGAGTTTTTATCCCAAAAGCAAAACACCCGACATCTATATATATAAAAATGAATGTTTGTATGTTTGTCCTTTATGGAATCGTGAACTATTGGACCGATCATGATGAAAATTTGTACGTATATGTATTTTTCCACGGAGAAGGTTTATAAGCTATGCCCATCCCTTTCCCGATTCAGGATTCCGCCCCACTGGTTACAGAAATACCCATAAGAAATGCATTGCAGCAAACATATGTTAACGTCTTTTCAAATTTTTAATCAGCTGTTCTTTGTAAACATATATTACACTTATAGTTTTAAAGCATAGAGTAAGCTTAAGAGAAACGACAAATTTTGTTTAAACTGTTTTTGCAATCACTGTTAAACATAGACTTTACTATCCAGATAATACAATTCAAATTTGACGTAAAAATTCACCTTTAACTGCAATATTTATTTAATATAAACCATGCTCATGCTTGATCAGAAGAGTAATGCAGATATCATAATTACTATCTTACGTTGGCTACAAATATAAAGAATGTTATAAAATCAACCTTAGTTGTTTTTTTTTGACAGAAGTATGGTTCTCAAAACTCCGTGTGTACATATTCTCTCGATCGAGACAACAAAGCAAGCTCAATCGTGGCATCGGAGATATAACTAATTTAATCTAAAATTTATTATAGTAAAAAAAAAAATTTACTAAGTAATATAAGGACTTTGGTTCTTAAGATTTGCGTGCGAAGCCGTGGGTAACAGCTAGATAGAGGCAGGAATATGGTACATACCTTCATAATACGCCCAAGAGGCTCACGATGGAACGACTATCAATTATCTCAGCAATGTTTAGAATGTGATAGAAAAAGAATAAGTGAATATAGTGTACTGTTTTCAACGGGAAATTGCGTGCGAAGCCGCGGGCAACTTTTGCAAAAAATTATTGAATGCGCAGCAAAGCGCGCCGGGCCCGCTAGTAGTTTATAAACAAGGTCTTATGAAAATATTTGACGCGTTAAAGCCGTGCGACGTAGTTTATACTGATGGATCAAAAACAGGTCAGGGAATTGGTTGTGCTTTAGTAACTGAGACTCAAGAATATAAGTTTGGACAGCATGTTTATTATTAAATCTATACTGCGGAGCTGACAGCCATTCTCAAAGCATTCAGAATTGTATGTCCAAGAACTAGAAGATTAGTTCTATGTTCCACCTCTCTCAGCTCCGTAATGAACATGGAAGAAATATATTCCCGGAATATTCTTATTCGTAAAGTTCTAAGTGCTATCTACGATCTTGGCAGGCGAGACATACATGTCTTTCTGATCTGGGTTCACGGACACGTTGGAATACCTTGAACGGGTTCGCTGATAAAGCTGCTAAAGAAGCAACAAACCTTGACCCATTAAATCAAGGCGTTACCAGCGCAGATACTATAAAAATAGTATCTCGCCTTGGTCTAGATCGCTTCGCACCAGTCGTCGTGAGGAAGTAGTGCTGTGCCGTCTTCGGATAGGACACACGCTCCTGATGCATGGCTTTCTTATGAATCGCGATGATCCCCCTTTGTGCCCTTTTTGTAACGTGGTTGTAACAGTAAAGCATATTCTGTTGGAATACAACCACTACTCTCAACAGAGACGTAAATATCTCCTCCCTGAAACTCTTCAAGAGTTGCTAGGAGATAATTGTGACGTCTTGGCTAAGCTCTTCGGATTCCTGAACGATACGTCACTAATGTCACGAATCTGAGCTGAATTGTATTTTATATTATATTTATTATTATTGTTATTTAGTACGTAGTCTTTTGTTATATCTTTGTATGGATTTTATTTACTGCTACAGGATTGGACTCTTTACAGCCATCTTAAGGGCAAGCAAACGTTGTAATGTATCTATAGTCCTTAACTTATGCTATTAAGTTCCTCCTGCTATCGTTATTGTTATTTGTGTTCTATCGTTTAATGGGTTAGACCACTTTACAGTCTCTCCCAAGTTCTTGATTTAATTGTTACTTATTTATTCCTTCTATGAAATATTTTATTTCCCTACTTGTATGTTTTCGTTTAATATGTGTAATGTAAATTGACACCACCAACTATGAGTAGGTATCATTTACGCAAGCGGGTGGTGATGACCTAAGTGTTTTTCGCCTAAAAAAACAAACAAATTAATTCATTAACATTCATTGGTAACATTTTTTTTTACAATTTGATAAGTATTGAAGCTCAATTTTATAACTCAAAACGGCTTTTTAGTAACCACTTAATAAGTTAGAACTAGTTTATTTTGATGATTTTTCAGTGAAAGATGAGCATTAGTCCCCCACTAGTTAAACACCACTATAATTTATACAGCCCAGGACTGTTTACATAACAACCGTTCATAGAACTTTTATCCATTAAATATATATTAATTCCAAAAAATGTGTTTGCATTATTATGTTACAAACTGATTTAAAGAGTAAATTAATACAGTAAGTGCAGCTTGAGTAATTATAAAGAAACTGTGATCCCTACACATTTGTAAATTGACAATTATTTGTAAACAGATTTTAAGTAGTTATGATGCATACACCACGTGTCACGTAACATGCTTCTCTAAATGTAGAGCTAGGTATATCTATTCCGGAACACACAATTTAAGTCTGTAAAGAGATAATGCTTTAATTATACCATAGATGAAGCCACACCCCTGTTAGAATATTTTATTCTCTATTCTCTACCAAGTTCTATGTTAGAAGTTTGTCTTCTTATGATTGAAGGATTGTGAAGAAAACAGGATTAGGTTAGTTATTTACCTGAAGAAGAGACCAGATTGCAAATTTCGAAACATAGTGGTTGGTACTGGTTTCATGTATAGGTGATTGATGGAAAATATCCAGAAAGATCCTTTTTGCTATACTAAGTATTATAATTGAGTATAAATTAATTAATTGCTGCTTATAAAATCAGTTTTTAATTAGTCAGCACCTTTACATTCAAAATGTGGAAAAAGTTTTAGTTAACGCAGATTAACTAAGCTTCACTTCAATTCAATCAACGTTTGAATTTATAATAGTTGTACAAGTGTTTGTTCTTTTTTTTTAATTTTCTTCTAAAAAAAGTAGAATTTTTTTGTAGAATTCTCGATGGTTTTTATCGTCTTGCCAGTAGAACGTGCAATCACTTCTGCAGACTCAACAGACCACTGCCACTATACAGATTTATCGTGTAGTACAATATTAATAGATACTAGACATTGAGTGTGAATTTTGTATTAAAGAAATATTTGTAAAATTTCTTAATGGGACCATGTTACGCAATAAGAGACAAAGCGCCAGTTTTCTTTATTGAGCTTTTAATGCCATCTAGTAGAAAACGTTGCAAACTTTCTAAGAAAAAATCTGTTGGTGTCATATGTTTATTAGTTTATTAAATATCTTTATAAAACCCAAGCGCCACAATGTCTATGGTGTAATTTTGTTTTGAAACAACAGACCAAAAGGAATTGGTTTTGCAATAAGACACCAACTGAGAACTGTGCCTTGGTCTAGTAACACATTAGATGCTCCATCTGTATTTAGATTTTGCAATACTAGACCAACAGCTACACTTCAGCAATTGGTCTGTTAATGCAAATTAAATAACGCTCTAAAAATAATTATAAAAAAGACCAATGTTATGAAAAGATAAATAGAGAAGATCGATATAAGGAGTTTTAAAGTTTTGGAGTCTAGAAACCGATAGCTCCAAATGTCTTTTCAGTTGTAATAGTTTCCAAACAGCCTGTTATGAGACAAAGAGTGAAAAATTCTACAGTTCATGGATTTACACGCAAATATTCTTTAACAGGTGAGACAGTTTGTAAACAACTTTTCCTCTAAACTCTAAGAATTTCAAGCTGTCGTGTGGACAAGTACTTTAAAAAATTAAGTACTGGAACTATTAACAGATAAAAGAGGTAGTTGTGGGGGGAAGAATAAGATATCTCCAGACCAGAAAAATGCTATTGTGGAGCATATAAAAAAGTACCCGAAGTACAAGTCCCACTACCGTCATGAAAAGACCAATGAAAGAGAGTACTTAACAAGTGATACCAGATTGATAGTAATGCATAATACTGTATGTACAAGGAGGAGAACCTCAATCCAGTTTCAATTTCAAAATACAAAGATCTATTCTATAGAAAATTTAACCTGCACAGGAATCCGCTGAAGAAAGACACTTGCAACAAGTGTGATTCCCTAACAGCACAAGCAGCTTCAGCATCACCTGAGTTGAAACTCAACCTTGAAAAAAAGCACAAAGAACACCTTCATGATGCCAACAGAGCTCAAAAATTGATGAAAGCTGATTTAGAAAGAGCTTTGTAACAATGATGAACTAGAAGTTTTAACTTTTGACATGGAAAAAACCTTGCCACTACCACGGATACCTACCCACGTAGTATTTTATAAAAGGCAGTTGTGGCTTTACAACTGTGGCATTCATTCAGGTAAATACAAACGTGGCCACTGCTATATTTGGTTAGAAGGAGAAGCAGGAAGAGGTGATCAAGAAGTTGGATCTTGTATTAGAAAACATCTTAAAACACACCTTAGTAGTAAAGTGAAAGACCTAATTTTGTGGCCTCACTCATGTGGCGGGCAAAACCGCAACATGAAAATAGTT
The DNA here is from genome assembly GCF_021130785.1 of Homalodisca vitripennis. Lineage (NCBI taxonomy): Eukaryota > Metazoa > Arthropoda > Insecta > Hemiptera > Cicadellidae > Homalodisca > Homalodisca vitripennis. The sequence goes on from NW_025776342.1 coordinate 188,947, forward strand.
TTATTACTAAAAAGCATTTTAGAAGCTCATCCTCATATAGAAAAGATAACAATGAGATATCTTGTTCCTGGCCACACATATTTGCCAAATGATTCAGAGTTTGGTGATATTGAATGTGCTCTTCAAGCTACATAACAGATTATACACCCCTAATGACTACATACATGTAATGATGAAAACAAGATAGAGAAACAAGTTAGTAATCAACCGTATGACTAAAGAAGACTTTGTTAGTGTAACCAAGTTGGAGCAAGGTACAACTTACAGGAAAAAATATTGCAGTGGCAATAGTGTTAGCTGCTTAACCACTAGAAAAATAGTCCATTCGATATCGGACTGTCAAAGATTTTTTGAGAAAATCTTCAAACTTTAAATATAGAAAAAAGTGCCACATGTCGTTCAGTTAAGAGAAGACCACCAAGGGTACATTTAAGCACATTGGATATCACTGAATCCCAGGAAAATCCACCCATTTTTAAGCAAGAGTTGGACCTACTTTGGGCACAAGGCAAGCCTGTCTCTGGACTAAAACTAGCTGACTTGAAATCCATGCTTTATCTTATTCCATCTGATGCCAAATGGTAAAAAAAATTGGTTCAAGACAACACCATTGAAGATGACATTGATGGGTTTGATGGACCTCTGGATTTTGATGTAGAACTTGAATAATTTTAACTAAGTTAAGTATATTGTAAAACCATGAACTTGTAGCACTAACTTAGGTTAATATTTTTAGAAAATAACATTTGTTTTCTAAGATTCTGTATACTGTTAAAAATAAAAATTTCACGTTATTTTCCTTATCAGAATATTAAGTGGTATGTTCACTATTAATGCGCTAGTAACTTTGTCCAATGTAGTTTATGTAAATAAACGTTTCGCTTTTGTCAACTGATTTATTGTACCCTTTTTATATGAAGTGGCTTTTTTATGGCAGTCTCCCTCATTAGTGCTAAGGACAATGTTTCAATTAAAATAACATTAACATCCTTCACCATTATACTAAATTTAACAGTAGTTACAAAAAATAATAGTTTTGGTCTCGTATTGCAAAACTAAAAATGAACTTTACAGGGGGTTTTGTAGTTTGGTCTGTTATTGCATAGCATAAAAAAACTCATGAGGTTTTATTTTACAAGACCATACACTTAATTGTACTTTACCATGTTATTACCAAATATTTTGGTTTTATTATAAGTGTAAAAATGCAGTTTTTTACCTCTTATAGAAGGTATAAAAAGAAATTTAATATGTAATTTTACAGAATTATGGCAACATAAAACATTAAAAGCGCTCTCATGAAAAGTTGAGTTAGTGGCGCTTGGTCTCTTATTATAGAACATGGTCCAATACCATATACAATTTGTATTCGTATATGGTCCATTAATATAATATTATATTATATGAATCTTGGATACCTTAGTATTTTTTAAATCTTTTCGGATAAAATATTACTTACTTCATATGCAATAAACACCACACACTCTTGTTGAAGGGATTAGTCTTGGGGAGTGTCATGAAAACATTAACTGCAAGCCTAGTGATTGTGTTTTAGTTATTACACCTAATTAAATTTGTAAACAACATAATAATAATATACCATCCATGAAAAACTGTATAACCTCAAAACATAGTGACTCATTGACAACAAAACACCTGGCCAACTATAAAAGTACTAAAATAATCTGCTACATTTTAAATGAATACTTATAACACATTTCGGTACTTTGGGATTATACCGACCACACCAGTACGAAGAACACAAAAATATAAACTTATAGAAACATGATAGAACGAAAAACAACTCTTTAATTACAAAATTACAAACTTACAAGCATTTCCAGGTATTGTGATCGGTATTAATTGTTGTCGCTGTTATCTTATCTTTCTCGAGAATCCCGATTACGGCAGGCCGCGCGGTATCACATGATTTGCACGGTACATAATTGGCTTTCCATTACAATTCAATTTATATTTCTGATCAGACCCTCTAGAATTTTATATTTTACTGATAGGGATTTTATCCCGAGGGATGTTTTTCTTTCGTTGACATCACCGCGGGCTTCGGCAGCACCTTCGGAGGCACTCGCATTTTGGGTGGCGGAGTGTGATCAAGAATAAAAACAAGTTTTTAGTGTTTTTTCAATAAAGAGTTTAGTTTTAGTTTGGTAATGTTTGTTTTTATTGAATTTTTGTGTTTGGAGAAATGTAGAGGTAAAACACGGAAGTACAACAAAGCGACGCACCAGCTGAACGTGCGGTAAGACTCTGCAATCACGTTATCTACTAGACCGCTCGACTTTGACCTCTATCTGAGGATGGGGAGGGGTTTGCGATAAAAAAATTCCTGTTTTATATTGACGAAATATTGTTCTACGCTAATCTAGTAATCAGTAGAAGCAAAATGTCAAATAACGATTCATGTCTGGGTGTGGTCGGTATAATCCCAAAGTACCCACATTTCCTATAATAAGTTCTTCTTTAAGTCTAGTCGGTGACGTCAACAGTTTCTTCGTTCAAAATATAGCTCATACCGTGGGATATAAAAATATTTGGTAGAAGAACTACTGTTTGATTTTTATTCCGCTTTAAATAGGCAATATCCTTTACCCTGTTTAAGTGGGCACTCTTTCCGCGCAATACTATTTAAGCAACTACAAACTTCACGAGTCTGGTTCAGGCCACTTAGTATTATAGAAAATACATTACGTTGCATTTTAATTGCATATATATTATATTATCTAAAGAAATTAAAGGTATCGACAAGGCAAAAAGTGTGAAAAAACTGTGAACAGAATTGAACGGATATCGTAATTTAATTTCACCATGACGTCACTGTCCTCACTGAGTTTCGGTTATCTAGAATGTTTGGCCTAATTTAGTGAAACTAATATTTTAGAACTGCGAAGGTCTGTATGCATTGACTATTAATTTTAAGATTTCCTATTATAATCCCAGTGTTTATTTTGCTCAGCAACCTTTTCCCTTAGTACTTACTAATAATCATGACTTTATTACAACTAGATACCTTACTTAAACTGTTATTATATAGCAGTATTCAGCATTGGTATTCTACTGTAATTACCTAATATTGTTGTTAGTGGAAATTAAAAGGGACTTAAAAGGTGAACAGGAACTTCCAGGGGTTGCTATTGACAATTACGTTTCTTTGGAAAGATTATTTTACCTGGTTGTTCCGCTTGAAGTACCCAGTGACATGACTGCAGACACTTTGACAGCAGCCTGCAGGTATAGTAATGGTAACTCTGTGTTCTGTATACCTCCGCACAATATTTGACTTGCTTGTCAGGCGTCGATTGTGGGATACTCATCCAGGAAGGAGTTTAAGTTTAAATTAAATGTTTAAAAGCATTTAGTGAAAATGTTTCTCTTTTTAGTCTACAGTTATTTGCGGTAATCTCCCGATTTGTATCGATGTTCTATATTTTGGTTAAAGAATATATTGAATTGAATTTAAATATATAAGTAGTAATAAAAAATAGTTATAAAATAACATTTTCGCGCTGTGTGTGTTTACATTTCTAAGAATAAACGTAAAATTTACGGCGTTTAATTAGGTCAGATTGTTTTTTGAACATATAAAATATACATAGTAATAACTCTATGCCGGCTATACTATTACGAAACGGTTGTATTTAAGAAATAAATGTTGAAGGGCGATATGTCAGTTCGGAAGCCGATGTTCATGAAAAGAATTAATCATGAATTACGACATATTGTGTTTTAATTTGGCAGGAGAACTATTATTTGACCAGTCTGACCTTGTCGGGACTTCTATATAAAAACTATATTACTCTTTGATACTAATTTTAAACTAATGTGTATATACTAGTAGTAGTACAAGCATTTACTCATATCACAGTAACAAATAATTACAATATATGTAAAGGTTAAGCCAAGCAACAAGGTTTCTCAGGCATGTTGGATTAAAAAGAAAATCTTATTCTTTTACTGATTAGTATGCTACACTCATAACACATTATGTTTGGTTAAAATTAAAAAGAAAATATCCCGGATAATTTGACTGTGTGAAATGTGTGATATGTCTATGCGATCTATTAAAAAGCTACTTTAAAAATTTCAAATAACCAACCTTGTCATGGATTGGGACTTCCTGTGCTTAAAAGTTGCTATGCATTCACAACTGTTACTACAACCAACAGCAATGACTGCAATGACATTTTTATGCGCACTCACGTTAGGGCATTACATGGTACCTGGGCCAGTCCTTGGGCAGGTAGTCACCCGTCTACCATGAAATACTCCCCTCCCTTATTAGGTTAGAGAATTAAGATATCTCAGTTTACGGTACGTGTGCTGCTATCTACCGCAGACAATTTGCATCTAATTGACTAGAGTGCAATGTAAATCCGTAAATTCACAATGACACGTATTGAACTTTACAGTATAAATACTTTATAACAGCTTTTTGAGTTTTCGGATAGTATATTATTAAAATTACTATAGTTGTTCAAGTAGATTTAGAAAAGAATGCAGTATGTTTAAAAGACGAACCGGTTGACGTAAAAGAGAAACTTATTCTATTCTCGGTTGCCATTTAAATCAAATAAATAACTAGCTTACTCCTATCTATGTTAACCGATTTATCTTGTAGTTGGTGTATATTTGTACCCAATCTTTCAAGTACACATTTTGGTGACTTGAGAGAGATTTTTAGAACTAACAAGAACTAAAGAAGAACTAACGGGATTTGGCTTACCCATTAAATTAAACGTGGAAAATGGTAAATAATACTGACAATAATTTTTTCATGAGAACTAACGGGAAGTATCGAGTAACTAACGATTTATACTTAGAAAATCCAATTATAAGGATTTAATCTGTGTAGGCTACTTTTAATGGTGTAAAGTTATCGTACCCATTGAATTAAGGCTGTAAAAATGATAATATAGAGGAACCAAGGACATTTTTGTGACAACTAACAGGAACTAAAGAAGAACTAACGATTTATAATAAGAAAATCAAATTATAAGGATTTAATCTGGATAGGCTACTTTTCATGTTGTGAAGTTAGCGTACCCATTAAATTAAGGCTCTAAAATATTTATATTGCTGAAGTAACGAATTTTGCGTGAGAACTAACATGAACTAAAGGAACCAACGATGTATACTAAGAAAATCAAATTATAAGCATTTAATCTGGGTAAGATACTTTTCAAGTTGTGAAGTTGGCTTAACCAAATAGAATTAAGGCTGTAAAGTTGTTAATATCAAAGAACTAATCTTTTTTTAAGAACTAACAAAAACTAACGAAGAACTAACAATAAATATTCTGAGTACTTGCTTATGTTTATTTAGTGTGGGTAGGCTAGTTATTTTCAAACTGTGCAGTTGTCTTACCCATTAAATTAAGCGTTGAAAATGGTGAATACTACCGATATAATAATTTTTTCATGAGAATTAACGGGACCCAATGAGGAACTAACGATGTGTACTTAGAAAATCCAACTATAACGATTTAATCTGGGTAGGCTACTTTTCATGGTGTGAAGTTAGCCATTAAATTAAGGCTGTAAAGTTGTTAATATTGAGGACCAACGAAATGTTTGTGGGAACTAACAGGAACATTTTGTGAACAAATGTGGGTTAGCTTTTTTGGGTATTTCAATTTTACACACCTCCACCTACAGGCACGTGGTACAAGGTTTCTGTTGTTATATAAAAGGAACATTTCTCCGGTCGAAGAAGGAATCCTGGTTCATACACGTGATGCATAATATTTACATGAAGATGGTCGAGGTAGCTCTTTTAAAATCTCGCAAAGCTTCCAATGTTACATATGAGTTCCGTAAAAGTATTATATTGCAAAATTGGACCCTCAGAGTTTGATATCACCAACAATGGGTCACACGGCAAAATTCGGGCATGACATACTCAAAGTCTGGAGGATAGAATATCAGTTGTCGTTTCCGCACAGGTCTTAGGAAAATCCAATAGAAAGATCTTTGAAAACTATGATTGTGCAAAATGTTATGGAAGACATCAATATAGAGATTTTTACAAATTGCAATACGCTATTAACACCCCCGTTCACGACAAGACTGGCTAAAACCCGGTGCAGTTGAACTTCGAACGAGGGTAATTTAAGAACACCTAATGCAAAACATTTCCGAACGTACTACAATCGCGTGATAGACCATACATGCTAATATTTGAATTCAAAACTACATGAGGTTTAAAAATAGTACCATGCTTGAATTTTGAGAATTTTAATCGTTTGAGACGAGAAAATATAAATAAAAAGTGTTAGACAATAGAGAAATAATGAATAATTAAACTAAATTATTTAATTATTTTCGCTTTAAAGGAAATTAAAAACCAGCATAATATATACATGGTTAGGAAGGTGAGTGGGGGGAAATAGGTTAAGTAGAAGAGTGGTGCCACTCACCAAAGTCATCGTCACAGGTCACGCTCCCCGCACCGCACGGCTGAAACGTCGCATCCTCTGGAGGGATACAATCGGTTATAGGTAGACGAGCTGGAGGAATCACAAATAGTATAGAAAGGGTTTACAACAATAGTCACTGGCATCGGGGTGGGACAGTGGTTATAAGGGAATCCACATTTCTCCAGAGCACTAGACTAACTCCACAAAACAATAAGAGGGACTGATGATTTTCGATAATAATACTCGAAATTTTTATTTTTACATTATGCAATTACATCACAATAAAAAAGAATTTTTACGAAACAATCACCTGGAAAAGAGATGAGAAAAACATGCACCCCACGCAGACTCATATTTCTGGATAGAATGCCTAGAGCGAGACCAACTACACACGCAGTTATATTTTTGAAAACTACATGATCGGACCGCATCAGGGACACCTAACCGACCATTTAGGCCATGTCAAATGATCAAAGGTGATGTACCAGAGTGGTACATAAAATTTTATCTTCTAGTGGGTAAATGGGTACTTGATATTCTACGTCAAATGTCTGGTCATTTGAAGTTTGGTGAATTGGCCTTTAAATAAACGTACTTGTAATGCCGAAACGAAAGATTAAAATCGTCCAAGAATGTAACAAAAGTTTCTGCAAAACTTGTGAGAGAATTGTATTTGAGAAATTGACTGATAACTCTCCGGCAGCGTCAGATTTTTGCCACACTGGGTATGAGAATCCCTCGGTATCTTCCAAGGAGCAGAGAAGTATTAGAGCTGTAAACAGCATATAAATAGTACAGTGATATAAGAGATGGCCTTGACTAAGAATCGCCGAATAGCCAGTAATCCGATGTTGTCCAGTTATATGTTATATTTGGTCGAAGCTTGGAGTGGACTCTGGAGAGTACTCCTCCTTCATGGCGGGGAGTTCACAATCTCGCTTTCCACAGTCTGGGTGTCTTATACCAGGAATATCTCTTGAGTAGTGTCAATGATGAATGAAGTGTGGATGACAACACTGATCCTGCATATTTCATACAGCGCATATTTCAATCTTTTCAGCTGCAGCAAAAAGAGTTAATGGATCATCAGAGCGAGCCGTTTTCCTTTTGGAGGGAGTCTATAATGTTTTTCCACTTCCCCTCGCTGTTCTCTTATAGCAGTTGCGTAGCCACTTTGGACTGACGGTTAAAGGGTTGCTTTGTATATAGGACGTTGCGATCTTTGCCACATTTTTTTCAGTCGTCGTCTCTTTCGGACCATACCATGGAGATGTTGAGATTCGAAAATAGCAGCTCCTCCATCACTTGTACATCCAGTCTTGTTGGGACAGACAGTCTATACGATATACCTTCTAGTTGTGACGGATTAGGTGGGTCTCCTGCAATATCAAAATACGTTGAAGGCAATTCGAAATTTTATGAACTAACCACAATGGATAGTATTACATCCGGAATTGTATAAATAAAATTCAAGAGTATTCCCCTTATTTTCATTAACATTGTTGTTACTTTGCCAATGCCTAGCAACGTCTAAAGGCTAGTTTTTAAAACAACACCAAAGAGTGTAGTCAGTTCTTCGCGGTAAAATACAGTGTGAAACATCAGATGGATCAGCAGAGTAAGGTAATGCGTAAAGCTTAATACACTTTCATTTATTACAACCTAACTTGTGAAATTGCTTGAATAATTTATACCAATTCTCTTTTATTATGGATTGTTCAAGTTTGTCGAAAGTGTAATTCACTGATTTTGTGTCACTGACTAAACTAAACTTTAGTATACAATTGAAGGGCATTTATTTCCAAATTCATATAGTTCTTATGACACTTTTGCACCTCCAAGCAATGAATCATCCGACCATTATATCTCTAGTTACTGAATATACATCACATTTGCATCCACCTAAATACTTAAAAATCTCAGATTTGAATGGATTTTTGAAAGAAGTTTTGAAATTTTTTTTTTCAGGACTTTATATCTTAAACTAAACTTTTTCAGTCAGTTCTTTATTATTCAAAAAATTTTCAACTTTACTGTTGAAAAATTCCAAGGCTAAACTAAATTATTTAGTGGATCTGCGGAAGCATTCATGTCATGTTGCAAGGTAATAGAGCCTTATTTTAATTTTCAAATTGTATTCTACAAAGTGTTTCTTGAGCAAAAGGTACGCAATGCCATAAAGTTGCCTCAATAATGAAACCGTAAATTTTATTCTTGTTCAGTCCAATAAGTGAAGCATGACACTTTTAGGTAGCAAACTGTATGCAAAAAGTAGCACGGTTTCTAATTTTAAGGTTATGCTATGAAATAATGACATCAAATAAATAATGAATAAGCATGTCTGACTAGTTTAAATTTAATATTTTTAATTAAACAATGTAGTCTTAAATGCTTATATAGTCAATTTAAGTAGGCTTTCTGTTTAAACTTGTCTATTCAACACAAAGTGCTCAATATGTTTGCCTTTGTTCAGCCACTAAATGATGGTTATAACCTTAAAATTATTAATGGATAGATAAATCAATTACGATCACAGTATGATATAAGTACTTAACTCTATACTTGTAATGTACAATACTTAAATATGCACAACATAGAATGGATGATTTTATTACCTGCGGGCGGATTTAAGGTTGCGAGTGGAATACTAAATAGTCTTCCCTTATTACAATCATTAGTGACAATTATTTTAATTCATATCAGCTGTTGTAAATTATTGAAAGATAGAGAATAATAAATGATTATGTTTAAATCTTCGTACATTTTTCTTGTCATATTTTTACGCACCAACTTAAAGAATAGATATTTCACTAATTTATTTGGATAATTAGTTTAACAATAAAATTATAATATATCAATACAGCTCAACTAGTCAAGGTTATTTTTATTTCAAAAAAGTGTTTTCCTTGTAGTACTTAGCCTTGAGGTTTCCTATTTAAGAACTTTTATAATTGATGTATGTACAAGACAATTACTTTTGCTTGTTTTGCTCAATAATTACAACATATTGATACTCCTCACGTAATCTGTTTTGTAATACACGTTATGTAAAATATGCATTAAAGAAGGAAATGTAAATGTTTATTGATTCCCATAATAACTGTGATATCATTTCCAATAAAAGTTCTAGCCACATGTCATCATATGTTCTGTTTACTGTATAAGGATATCAGTCGCATTGCCTCCTTATTTTGAGCTACCGGGATCATGGTAGGTCTAAAGGTACGGATACAAACATACGATCCTATCCTGTCCTTTCCTCTCATATGGTAGGTGACTTTTTCCACCGATGGTGGCTGACAGTGATGGTGTGTGTGATGTGTACATATTAAATTCCAAAACACAGACCAAATAGCGAGGTGCAACTATTTCTGTAAGTTAAATTTTCATTCCGTGTGCAATAAATTAATTGAAGACCACTTCCGAGCCTTGAAAATGCTTGAAGTTATAAGTGTTGCTGAAGCGAATGTGATCTTTTCCCAAGTTGAGAAGTCTGAAGACTTTAGTTTATATTCTACGATTGGAAAACTCACACAATTAATAAAAGGAATTATAAATGACAACTCTTTATTATATTATCGTGTAAATGACATTTAAATGTAAGGTTAGTAATTACTAAAGTAAAAGAACTGTAATAATATAAAACAGTATTATCAAAAATCAAATAAGATGCATTCCCGCCTTTTTCTAACGTCAGTGTGTAGTCACAATTAAACAGACGACACACAACATTATCCATGTCTAAAACAAAGGCCTCTAGACCCAAATACTTTCATCTAAATATAAGTAAGGGCAACACTGATTGCGTCATTACTAGTGACTAAATCACCTAAAATTTAGTTTTTCGACACTAAATTGTGAGATGACATCTGTCCCCCAGAACACTGTTTTGAGCTCATTCTTATTTCTGGTTACAATAAACGATTCATTTTATTGTGTTGATGCTATTAGTACTAATTAATACTATTAGTACTATTAATAATATTAATACTACTAGTACTTTTTGCTGACGTTAATACGTTTTTCTCGACTAAAAGGGATCCTATTGAAGCGGAGGCCTCTTAGCACTTTATTTTTAAAAGGCTCTGACTGGTTCGCTATAGGCAAACCGTTTAAAAAAAGACCATGGGTGATTTGAGTTTACGCAGGGTGGGGTATGTACCCCTTCAACGCTGTGATGCCGCCCTCTCCTAATATCCCCAACCACGGCTCGGCATTCTCTCTATCGGATCATACGATTGACCCGGCTCAGTCGGTCACGTTCACCGCTGCGATTCGTTCAGTTCAATCGGCTAGTACAAAGTTACTGAGCCTTTCCGCTAGAGCGTGTTTTACCGGTCATAGTTTTGACTGAACAAAATGAACGACTGAATGTAATGATCGAGTAAACGAAAGGATACGTTTTTAAAGAGTGTTCGAACAGTGGAAAAATAGAACATTGTACAGTGAATTGATAGATATATAACAATACATGTATTGCTTCAGAAATCTAGTAAATATAAATATATCTATTATAACAATATTATATCAATAAAAAAAGTGCACAACATGGTTGACGTAACTATTGCCTACTCGTGAGCCGGCTTGAGAAAAGCACCCATTCGCTCCACTCAGCTGAGAAAATCTATTCTATTTGAGGGCTTCAAATAACTGTAAGCGGCTGTAATTCTGTGTTTCTGTCTTGTTTCGCCCTTAACCAAAGTACTTTCTAAATAACCACTCAACATATCCCATGTGACGTCACTAACCAATGTGACAGTTCTGTCTTTACTCCTATAACGTATCCACGCCAGTTTTTTCAAGATCCACTGCCACTACAATTACATCTACAAAGTCTTTTTGTATACTATAACAAATGCTGATTAGTCGATGGTGGATTGAGTAGCTGTCGACAAGCATTTGTAACTATATATTCGGTGGAACTAATTATATAACTGGTTTGATTTCACTGCTTTAGCAATATGGCGTCAATATTGGACGACAAGGAATTATGTATCGTCTGTTGCAAGAAAGTTACTAACAAAGGTGTAGAATGCGATAGCACTTGCAAACGTTGGTTCCACCCTGATTGTGTCCAGTTGTCAGCTGCCGAGTACAAGAAAATTGCCGATGGTGTCATCAAGACCTGGACTTGTGACAGAGCAGACTGTACTACCACTAAAATTGATAGAAAATCGCTAGCCCTTGATGAAATACTAAAAAAGATTAGTTCTCTGGCCACTAAAGAAGACGTTAAGGGTATTGCTGATGACATTTCCGCAATACGGTAGGACGGGACCAAGTTATCTGAGACTATCTCAGAACTGGAGCCACGACTATCTAAAGCTGAAGATGAAATTAAGACGATTAAAAGTAGCATTACTGCACTCGAAACTAAAAACTGTTCACTCAGCCTTGAAGAGGTCTACTCTGAGGTAAATGACCGCTCCCTCCGAAAATCCAACATCATTCTCCACGGAGTTCCTGAAAGTAGCAGTACTTTAACAGACCAAAAAAAAGCTCATGATCGGACCTTAATTGATTGCATCTTTGAGTCAGTCAACTTCCAAACTCAAAATATTCATTCTTCCGACTTGGGAAACCATTAAGTGATACACCAAGGCTAATAAAAGTAATTCTGCAAAGTTCTGATATAGCATTAGACTTCTTTAAGAAATTCTCAACAGAAAGTCCTGCTGATCCTCGCATATCCAACGTCACTGTCTCTCGTGACAGAACTCAACAGGAACGCAAACATCTAACTGAACTTCGAAATCAGCTTGAGAAGAGAACTAACGAAGGTGAATCTGGGTTAACTATCAAATTTGTAAAAGGTACTCCTAAAATTGTAAAGAATCCAAAAAACTAGACACGTGCAGTGGTCATTCGCGGTTACAAATCTACTACCAAAACGTCAATGGATTAAGATCAAAGCTTCATGAGCTTCGGTTGTCTCTGGCCACCTCCACACACGATGTCCTAATACTGACCGAAACCAATCTAAATTCCCAAATATCTACCGAACTTGGCTTCACCAACAAATACGATATTTTCAGAAAAGATCGTTCACTTGACACTAGCTCCAAATCCAGCGGAGGTGGTGTGCTGGTTGCAACTACCAAACAGTTAAGGTCAACCACAATTTACAACTCATCCAATTTGGAAGTTATTTTTGTTAATACTTCTCTTAGCCCACGAAACAATGTTCTACTGGTGGCTGTGTATATTCCCCCCTCATCGCCTCTACAAGTCTATTCTGATTTTGCAGCCAATTTTGAAGAAGTCATGCTCTCTGCTACCTTTTCTCAGGTCCATGTGTTTGGTGACTTTAACATCCCTGATGCTGATTGGAATGCCCCATGCTCCGTCAATGTGAACACACCAATGGCCATAATCTCAAATGTCATTACAATGTTTGCACTCATGCAGGTCAACCAAATGCTTAACCATAGAGGAGTTCTATTTGATCTTATTCTTACCTCTTCGCTTGATGTTCACGTTCAACGAGATCAATGTCCCCTCCTCATTGAAGATGCCCACCATCCATCTCTCAATTGCCTTGTCCCAATACCAGCACCTGCTGTGCTGACTTACAATCTTACTCCAAATCCTGCCAAGTGTAATCTACGCACACTTCATGACGATCTTTGCACGTTCGACTTTGCCTCCCTGGATGCTATCCATGACATCAATGAGTCCTTCTGGGTGTTAATGGGTACAATCAGTAAGTCTGTTCTCAAGCACTCGCCCTTGAAGAAATGGGGATTTTCCAACTTTCCAGCCTGGTTTTCCCGTAATCTAAAGAACTTAATATTTCTGAAGAAAGCTCTCCACAAGGAATATAAGTCCACGCGATGGGAAATAACATACCAGCGTTTTGCCGTAATAAGAGCTCAATGCAAGGCCCTAGCCAAGGACTGTTTCACGGCGTATGCAGATCACATCCAAGAAGTTCTCCCGCACAATCCAAAAGTTTTTTGGTCATATGTAAAGAATCTCAATCGCAGTGGCTCTACTCCCACAACCCTTAGATTGGACGGAATAACGTCAACTTCAGACCAAACTGCAGCTGATCTCTTTGCTGACTTCTTCTCTGCAGCTTTCAACCATGATGATGACGTTGCTGATGGTCCCCCGTCCACCCCTCCATCCTTTGCCTTATTATCATCAATAGTACTCAATGTTCCTGAAGTACGGCAAGCTCTACTTAGTCTGGACGATTCAAAGGGATGTGGACCTGACTTCATACCTTCATCGGCCATTAAGCACATTTGTAATCTCCTTGCTTATCCACTCACCAAGCTCTTTAATAGATCATTATTCACTGGAGTATTCCAATACATTTGGAAGATCAATCCCCAGGAATACAACGTTACGTAAGTGTGACACACTCTACGGCTCAGAGCTAGTTAAAGTAGCCGCTCTCGCTCTGTATAAACCATCAATTAAGGTGTTAAAGTTTAAAGTGTTTGAGGTGTTAATGTTAACATTGCAATAGTACTGAGGGAAATTGTTAGGTCATATACTCTAATATATACTCATTCACTCAGCCTTTCATACATGGACGGCGCTTCATTCATCATCTACGGAATGAGTTACATTTGGATGATCAATCCCCAGGAATACAACGTTACGTAAGTGTGACACACTCTACGGCTCAGAGCTAGTTAAAGTAGCCGCTCTCGCTCTGTATAAACCATCAATTAAGGTGTTAAAGTTTAAAGTGTTTGAGGTGTTAATGTTAACATTGCAATAGCACTGAGGGAAATTGGTAGGTCATATATCCTCTAATATATACTCATTCACTCAGCCTTTCATACATGGACGGCGCTTCATTCATCATCTACGGAATGAGTTACATTTGGAAGATCAATCCCCAGGAATACAACGTTACGTAAGTGTGGAAGAATCCATTACATCTAAAAAACAGGTAAACAGCTCAGATACTTCCTATAATTACTTTATATGGGAAAATAAAGCAAGAAACGGCATTCTTTACAGTGTACATGTAAAACAAATTATTGTTCTGAATTTAGACTTTTATCTATTTATTTTCAATTGTAATTTTAATATGGAAAATAGGCATTTGAGGTATAATTTTATTTTACATACAGATTTGCGAGAAAATCAAAGAGTAATGCGATTTTATTTTGAAAAAAACTAACAATGTCAATTTTGTACCTATTTTATTAGTAGTCTAATATAATAAATGTGTACTTTGGGTTGGTATAGGAGCAGAAGAAGTTAAATTATATAATTTCAAACAAAACAAATCCGATTTATTGCCAACATTGAAATTTTATATTTTTGGGAGCAAGTTATATTACTACAATAATAAAGTACTCTAAATAAATAAATATTATAATTTAAGTGATTAGTTTAAATTTTGTTTACTACTGGAAAGAAAACTTAAAAAAATAGTGCTTCATCAAGCATGTAGAAGGTAGAAGATAGAGAGATATTGTTATTAAAAATTATAATTAAAATCAACGTAAACAATACTAACACATTTTATTACTTACATAGAGTAACACTAGTTATCCATATTTAAAGAGGATATAGTAAAGTGCATGTTCTTGCTTCCCAACACAGGTTAGCTATATCATTGTCTACTATTTCATCGGTTCAATATACGAATTATATAAGTATTGATATACCTAATTAGTATCGTATACCTCATCAGTTAGAAATGGATGTAATGTCCCCTCAACGATTTTCTGTAATACAAATTTAATATCGTGTCCCGTGTATTGTTTTGTGTTTCCACTAGCTATAATCACTGCGATCGTTTGTGTCCTTAAGTAGTAGTCACGGAGATAATGGTTTGCTGAATAATGCTAATGAACAGTGCCGCCATACTTGTTCCTCGAGGTGCTGTAGGTATGCCATCCCACAATGTTTAAAGAAAATAAATTCAATAACTTACATGTACACATTCACATTTACTTCATTGAGGTAAAATACACAATAAAGTAATTATTTAACTTTGTTGTCACGATGTTGAAATAAGAAGTATTGTTACTTTAGTTATGCAGCAGCTTTCCGAGAACTCAGGCGGCAACTTTTATGCTTTCATTTTATAAATGTAAAAAAATTAAGATATTAGTTAAAGTAATTAAACACATAATCGTGCTGTATTATTACAACGTTTACATAGAAGAGTTGACCAAACTAACAAATTATCAAATTATTTTACTTCATATTTTACAACTTTAGAGATTAAGATAGAATTTTTAACAGCTTTAGAGACCAGTGGAGCGTATCCCGAAGAAATTATTAATAATCTAAATAATAATAGGCCTATATTCATTGCAGGGACCATTAGAATGTCTATGTAACAACTCAGTAAAATCAGTTGAATAGTTTAGGCGCGAAATAAAAAAAAAGCATGGAAGGCACTTTCGCATTTGTAATATGACTAGCAATTACCAGTGTCTTAGCACGCCATTGTTTGGTTTTGCACCTGGTTTGAGTTTATTTACATATGGTTTGAATTAATTATATTTCCGGCACCAATATTGAGTTTCCTTTCTTCCCAAGATGAAAAAATATTTCATAAAGTATATATTTATGGCATTTTAAATATTTACTCAGATGTTGGTATTTTTTATTCCATAGTTGATTTAGCCTCATTCACGATAATGATGTTCATAAATCTTGGGTATGGTGTGTTTGTAGTGGGCACTAAAAAGCAAAAGATTTTCCAATTTTTTCAGTAGACCAATCCCAAACAACCAAGAAACAATGATTAAGAGAAAAAAGATAAGCCTAGACTTGTTTGTTAAAAATACTCAACGCAGAAATAGTACTAAAGTATTTGTATTCCAATATATATTCAAATAAAAGGGTGCTTTTGAATACACCGTATTCCATTCTTCCATCACTACTCGCTAATCGGCAGTCGTTATATAGACTCACCCGGCCGCGTGGTGGGGAAGCGGTGATATTCCGTACGGGCACGGGCGTGTTAGAGCCTGACTCATCGTTACTAAAAATAATAATTTTGATATTTTGAGTGCAGTTCACCGTTCTTATATTATGCGGTAAAAAATAAGAGTACTAATTTCGTAATTCCATTACTCAATAATTAATTTTGTTCTTTAGGAAACAATAACATGTTACAACTTCAAACAGTAATGTTAATAGTTTCATACTTAAATCTTAAGTTTATGTTTAAATCTTTAGATAAATAAGTAAATAATTTCAGTAACATATAATGCATACATAAAAAAAGAATCTTTTTTGGAAGAATATTGTTCTTAACAATTGTTTTCAATTTTTTAGAAATTTATTCATTTGTCTGTCCAATAACTGATAGGCAATATGCACAAGCTCCATTGGAAGGACCGAACCGATTATCCTATCTTATCCGTCCGAAACTCTTAACGCTGAGCTATGTAAAATAACGATGGTTTAACAAAATATAAATATAGCGAAACTTGGATTATTTAAACTTTAATTTCCAATCCCTTGATATCCCTATACAATAATTATAAAGTACGCATAATTCAAAATTTAGATAACCTCATGTTTGTTATTTCTTTCATATACCAACTATCCAAGTTCTATTGTATTTGTTAATGCAAAACACTCATCATCACCCATAGCATTAAGTTGTATATAAACTAATACTTACTACAATTAATTCAAGATTGATTGCACAATGGTTTTGTGTTATTAGTTTATGTGTTTTGGGGAGAGTAGAAACACTTCAAGTTATACTTAATTATTGCCTGTCATTATTTACAAACGGATATTCCTGAAGCATAATGAATATCGTTTGTTTTTCATATTTATAATGGGACGGGTCTGGATATGGATGTAAAATAGTTAACGTGAGTTAATGAAACTATATTTTGACAAAACGAATTTCAAATAATATTTGACCGAATTCTAATACAGAATATTCCTTTATATAATTAAATAAATATATCTGTTTAAATTACAATACATTTTAACATGAATAGAGTGCTTTTAAGCTATTTCTATATTTAAATATATAAAACATATAATTTAAATAAAAATACATTTCAATTCCTTATAAAAGGCGTAAACTCAAGAAGCCCATTTTATACACTTTAAATATTATAGAATCTTTCCAGAGCCCCAAAAAACCTCTTTAAAATAACGTCGTTTTATTATCTTTATATGTTATTAGATAGTTTTCACAAGTTGTAATCGTTTTGCAAGGCATGAATATGAAAAAAAATATTCAGATGTCTGGCAAGTTAACTAAAATTTTTAATTTTATCGCATTTAAACATATGCCGTATGTGTGTCCTCAGACCTCAACTTAAGTAGGAGACATGGGAAATTCCCAGACTATTAGATAGTGGTAGTCCCCCCCTATTAGGCTATCCTAAATACGCCTATGGTAACACTGTTAGCACGAAACTCGTACGTAAAATGGTAGAAAAGACTCCAAAGTAAATAATTATATACTGCATAGAACAGTAGATGTTTCTGGCACTTTGTTATTGCTTACCAAACGTTATATTATCAATGAAAAATTTGATTGTATGGTAGCCATGGATTTGTTTTGCTATAGTTTTGACCGTAACAACAAAAATCTACAAATTTAGGGAATTGTGCCCTTAATTTTAATTACGACAGCATTAATTAATAAATTATCGTTATTTATTTTTATGAAATATTCAAGTTATTTGCTTAGTCCTTTATTCTATATATTATTATGCTGAATTGTATTACTTAACGCAAAATGCTCAAATCTCCATTACAAATTTAATATCTTTAAATATGTAACGAAACATAGCACTCAATCATATTATCATTATGACCATGATCACACTATTCGGGACAACAAAATAAAGACAGAGATAGAGACGTTATAGTCAAGCATGCAATTATAATAAGTCACAGGCCTTGTCCAAGGACGATATTGTCCGACTAAAATAAGTCTAACTAAAGTTTCAATACTATCCAAACGTTTTGATATCTTTTAATTATAGACAAGTGTAGGCTAAACTAAGTTTCTTCAAAGATATGTTAAAACAGTTGAAACTATTCAAATACAAAGTTACCAAATAAAATATTGAAAACGTGATTTGTTGCAAAAATAACCAGACTAAAAGTGTTATAATGTGCATAAATATTTAAAAAACTGTAACAAAAAATAATCTTGAAAAGGCACACTGCTATGCAAGACTATATATAGTATTTACCACTATCTCGAAGTGGAGAGATAAAGACGTTTAAATCTGTTATTTACAAAGTGAGTACATTTTTCAAATTAAGTAGGACTCTAGTAATAATTAGAATTATTAAAACGAGAGAATCCATTACGTTAATTAGCCTATGGAATTAAAGATTTGTAGCTTGAATTTTCATGCAATAGATATATCGTAAACGTTACAGCTAAATAAAAATTTCATTATTAGCTAAAAATTATCTATCTGTTAATTTTATAGAAACTTAGGTTAAGCTGGTTTTCTTCAGGAAAAAATTAAAATAATTAAAAACTATTCAAACACAAATTTAATAAATAAAATTATTTATATATGACTTTTATTTTTAAAAATGTGACTTTATAAAATGGTAAAGTTTATTAAAATATTGAAATAATTATGTGTTTATAATAAATTTAGATTAGGGTTAATTACTCTACGATACTAAATATCTAGTATTTACCACTATTTTTATTTATTTTTAATTGTAATTATAGAAGTGTAGATTTCATAAATCTCTGAATTGTATTGTTAGAAAGTTTCTAAGGAAGTTAATGTTGCAATTATTTTAGTATTTTGTTATAAACGTGTGTATAAAATAGGACGTACAACATTTAGCGGCGTTTTATATCTGGCGAAGGTGGAATTATCATACTTTCAATTTCCTAATATAAAGTAAAACTTATCTACAATAATAAATATATTATACCTCTCAAGTAAGCACCTAGTGCACTTGAAAGACTTTGCAAGATTATCAACAACACCATACACAAACCAAACAATCATAACGAGTAGCACCTTTATCATAAATATTAAAATGGTAACCGAGAATGAAATAAGTTTTTTTATTTATCTCAACCGGTTCTTTTTATACAAATTCTCATTTCTTACCTAAATCTACTTGGGCTACCTAATATTTATGAAATATATAATATGAAAATAAACAACGCTTTCATAACGTATTTATACCATACAGTTCAATGAGTTACAAAGAGAAATTACGGTTCTACATTATACTATTGTCGTGTGGATGCATATTTTCTGCGACAGATAGCAGCATACATGACGTAAACCGAGATATTTCAATTCACCAATCTAATAAGGGAGGGGAGTATTATTTGGTAAAAGGGTAAGGCCTGCCCAAGGATTGACCCTAGAACCGTGTAATGCTCTAACCTGGGTGCGCATAACAGTGTCATTGCTGCCATTACTGTTGGTTCCAGTAACAGTGGTGAATGCACGACAACTGTTTTAAGCACAGGCAGTCCCAATCCCTGCCAAGGTTGGTTATTTATTATTTTTAAATTAACTTTTAAATAGATCACATGAACATTTTCTTTATAAAACATTTTCAAGAAGTTTATTTTAATGTTCACAAATCAACGTATACGAGGATAACATACCAACCAGTAACAAAGATAATTTTTCTGTGTAAAGTCCAACATGACAAAATCACGTTGCTTGGCTTGGCCACTACTTTTTTTAACAACTATTTACTATTTTTTCTGTAATTTTAATTGTGTTGAAAAACTAGAAAAATAAGTCCTATTTCAGGATACGATTTTTATTAATGAAATTCTGGCGTGCCGAGCTGGCTTGTCACTGGCCCTCTCTAGAATCTTTATATTTTATTAATTACTAGTATAAATATTTTTTACAAAATTGGTGCAAAAACGTACCTATATATTCATTAAATAAAGTTCGCACACGGCCGAGTCAGTGACATGGACATGATGCAGTGTCACATAAAACCTCTTTCTGCCTCTAGTACCAGAAAGTATATATTTTGAAACTCAATTTTATTGTCAGGTTAGATTAAAATCAGAATGATTAAATTATCAACATTTATAAATCAGAGTTACTCTGCATTACTGTTCTTCGTCTAGAAGTATTACAGTTTTACTTTGGTCGCATTTACATTGTAAATATCTAAGTAATATTTGTACTCATGTATGTAAGTAATATATACCTCATTAATTTGTTTACCTGAAGAAGAGGATAGATTTTCAATCCTTGAAAAGATCTTGTTCTATTTTTGTAACATTATCTATGCAAAATTGTCAGAAAGCCTGATATCGGTTTAGGAATTCCTGTTGTTACAGCAATGTATGAAAACACGTTTTGCAAGCACTGGTAATGTGTATACGATTGTTGTTGGCTCTTACAGAAATATCATATTTTATATAACACTGTTTTAAACCTACATCTAGTGTTGACATGTCTAGTATTATTGATTAAATGTCGTATTTCACAGTTTTCCATAGTTCTGTGTAAGCCGTTGATAATTACTTAACCCACCATAAAAAAAACCTCTAATGAATAAGTACAACTAAACTATCGTAAGGTAAGTCTCTTGAAAAAATCGACACCCTCTAAAACAAATTAATGCTGAATAGAACAATTACCAGAAAATAAACATAACCTGAAATCCAATATTAACTAAACACCCAAACTCTGTATTGACACCCATGGTCTATTTCAAAAGCTGAGCATAGCTTGCCATTTTCCGACTCTAAAATACTTTCTGTTCTTTGCTCTGTTGATGTGAAGTTCTGAAAATTCAGAAACGAGATAAAAACTGTGCGTTAAGCCGAGAACAGTCACTGATGAGTATTTTAATTGATTTTAAACGGTTGAAAGACATTTGAACTGAGTGAAGCTCTTTTGTATCATTGTCCCACTTACGGAACGATGTATAAATATTACACTAGTCTCCTAACTGTCAATTGTTTAACTCGTCCTATTTTATTCATCTGCTCTAATTGTGACAATGCAATAAAGGATATTTATTACAATCAACACACCATGATATCAAAAGAAGTATAATATAATTCGATTGACTGTTTACATAACAAGTACAACTAAATTCTATTATTATTAATATTTTTACCTACCCTATTTAACAGCATCATACCTTGTTCCCAATATTTACCCTTTCTCTTTCGGTATGGTTTAATTTGAAAGTAACGCTTTACCCCCTCTTCTAGTATACAGTAAGTCACATTACAAACATGTTTCGTATTGTCAAAATCTGTGGTGAACCCATGCTCTAAGTGTATGAGGAATGTAAAAAATGCGTTTGGATATAAAATAAATAAATTATTACGAAGTACAGACATTTAACAAGGAAAGGTCAGACTTAGGCTACCTTGCTAGCGTTAAATAAATAACTCTTAGTACTATGACTTTTTAATACAGTATGAATCTAAAGAAAGCTAGCACGATTCGATTACGCTTACCAGTTGAAGGTGCTGTCATAGGATCTGTTTGAGACGATCAGTCCTCATTTATCGTGTCAAGGCTTCGAAAAGCAACTGTTTAATGATACAGGAAGAAACTTTTAAAGCATGGCTGGTGATCGAGAACCTTTGTTTTTGGTCTTGTGGATTGCTGACCTAAACAATCCCATATATACGCAACGTAGAAAACACAAGTCTCACTGGAACATTGTCCACAGTGTGAACCAACAACCAGACCTAGGAACTCGGATACTCGCATCAATAACGATTTTTGTTGAGTAGTCCTTGTGAATACCTCCGGAAATCCCTTGATTTGGACTGTCTTTGTTCCTATTTTTTCTTCATCGCAGTTGCTACTCTGTCTCAAGTTCCGGCAACAGCTATTGTTAGAGACTGAACTACTTAGTCTATGAGCCGAGATCAAATTAGCATTATATAAGCACTATTAGCACATATTAGCATTACGTTTTATATTTAAATTCGACAAAACAAAAATACTAGTCCATCTATAATTAAGGTTAATTTAACTTTTAATAACGGAAACTTTAGAAATAGTTGAGAAGGAATGTAATAATGAATATAACATGAAGTATACTAAATTCATAGGTATTACAACTGATTGCTTGGTGAAGCTTCAGCCAGTGACATAACAACCCAGCTTCTGAGCTTTTTCGCTATACCATTATAGAATGAAGCTATTTGGAAATACTTTTCATAGTAATTTTTATAGAAATTTTAAGAAATCGGTTAGGTCATTACGTTCCATATTGGTTTAAATAACAATAAGACTATGATGGCACACACGCGAGGGTGCATTATTTTAAGATTAAATAAAGGATATGATTAGAAACGTTTACTAAGCAACAGGTTAGCTTGATATTTTTGTAACTTAAATTTCAAAATTCGATACTGCAATGAAATTTTCGTAAATAGATTAGAAATACTGTTAATATTATCATTGAAATATTTTTTTCTCTTGTTTCACTGTGTTGGAATCCAACTGAAATAGTTTGTAATATATATAATAATCTTGTCAAAGACTTATTTAACATTTTATAAAAGCAGTTTTGAATCACATTAACTTTATGATTTGTAATAGACGGCATTTGAAATCTTTTAATTATATACTTACATTAATCCATTACAAAATATATTATCAAGGATAAACAATGTATATCATAAGTATATTTTTTGAGCCGGGTTCCAGAGTAGCAGGTAGTTACGGTCAATACCAATGTTAATACCGACAGTAAAATATTGTTACTTACCAGATCCCATCAAGTCATGTTTGATGTGTCATCCTCTCGGTGTGACAAAGCACGACTAGGACTGATCTCGTAGCTAAAATATGTTAGTTATTATATTGCTGAAAAAACTTTGTTACTTCTTTCTAATAAATATTTTAATATTAAATATTTTTAGCCACAAGTTTGCTTTCTCCATTTTGTATAAACTCGCTACAATAAGAGTATTAAATTATTTGTAAATATATATTAATCCATTATAAGCGTTTCCTTCACCTGCACAAGGAGCTTTGGTTTAAGAATTAGTTTTTTTATAGACTAAACTTAAATAAATTCATTGTTTGAAATTTTTGACAACGGATTTCTCCAGATAAGATTTCTTAGATGCTATAACTCGGCGATACAAGAAAAATTTACACTTTTTCATATCTATAATCTGATTTCTTACTAAGTATACCTATAGCTACTCAACTATTATCTACGTTAAAATAAATAAATCACACACTAAGGGTCCTTATACGCATAATACGGAAATCACAACAATCATTTTCTGTGCGCATTACCTATTAAAATTGAATTTATTTCAAGAAAAGTACTAATTAAAACCTAATAAAAATAAAGAACCCAATAGGCCTTCCCTAACTGTCCAACAACTGACAAGAGGCCAATACTTGATGGCGATTATCTCGGCAGAAAAAATATGGCGACAAAATAGGTGACGTTAGTAAGTCTTTTTATTATAGATTCCTACAATATTAAATATTTATAACCACACAGTGACTCCACGTAGGTTGATTGGAAATCACTAATGTGTATCACACTTGAGTTTCTTTCGTTATTTAATTTTCTTTTTCTTCATAAGCAATGTGGAGTTAAAATATATTTTTGTTTAGACTTATAATAGGAATCTATTGAAACATTATTGACCTCAATATCAAAATATAAATGGGGGATAAAACTTGGAAGAGAGAGAAACAAAACGTTACGACAAGACAGTGAAGGAAGCATTCTGCAGACGAAGTTTTGAGATTTATTGACCCATAATAATACTTAGATATGATGGATGGCCCTAAAAAGATCATAGTTAGACGCTTGTTTGAGATCTACACTTATTAGTATACATCATAACATTTTTTGTCACTAGGATTACTGAGATTTTGATTGTTACTTTTAATTTTATCGTAGTGATATTCAAGTTTCTACATATTTTTCTATATTTTTCATACATTATGCTATTTCAAAGTTAGTGTCTGCATTGTTTTTTTTATACGAAGTAGCTTAATTTTGTTATGATTAAAGTTTATATGTACAAATGTGAATTTATTACTTAAATTATAAATACTAATTAAGAAAATAATGAACTGCATATGTCGGTATTCCTCTTTATATTTTAATTTTTCTAAAAAAAAAAATTCTAAAAACGATTTTTAATAAAGAAATAATAACTGTCTTCAATAATTTTAGTTTTTTTCAATATTTTTAAATGGTAGGTAATGAAGTGTAGATCTTTATTGACGCTGTATATATATATTTGCATAAATAGTATTTAATATGTTAAAATCTATCTAAAAGCTACAATAGAAAACGAGGTTTTAATATGCTACTAATATAAGATGGATGGTCCCATAAACAAATCAAAATGACAACAAAGTATAACCTTTAATTGTTGTTCATTGACAAGAAAATTTTTTTATTTCAAAATATTTGTTATGTATTGTATTTAAAAAAGAAATGTGCTAATACAGTATAATAGAACTAATTATACATATCCAATCAAAATCTTTTTCTAAAACCTTCTGAAAAATAACTTTCGTTTCATTGGAACCAGTGCTTTTTCCGTCTTGTCTCTTGCTTCAGGGTGCGTATAGGATTTGTCAGAGTATATATTATCCGACATGCAAACTCTTTAAAAAGACAAGTAAATAGTATTTTACCACGTCTAGGGTTAGTAAAAATTATTATAGTATTAAATTCCTTTTAAAGATAGTCTTGGGTGTTTCAAACAATACAAAAAAGATTCTAAAATTCTAAAAGCTTTTTTGTCAATACATTTGATCAACTCTTGCAATAAGAAACTAATTTTATAATGTCACTTTCATCCCTTGCATTAAATGAAGTTCAAAGTTATTACTTTTGAAGTGACCTATTAAGTCAATTCGATGTTTAGCAGTAGCTATATTGTTTTATATCAGGTAACCTCGGAATTCTTATCCTATTAAGGTCATAATATAACATAAATATTTACCTATGCTAATTATGATATATCTCTCAAGTCAGCACATTGTGCACTTGAAAGACTTGGTAGTACAGTATGTGTATATCCAATTACGACTACATATCGAAAAACATATGGAACAAGTTCTTTATTTATATCATTTAAATTTCAACCGAGAATAAAATAAGTTTTCTTTTTCTAAACAGACTCGTGTTATTAAAAAACTATTTTCTTATTTAAGTCTTCTCGAACTACAATAGCTATCAAATAATAAGTAATATGAAAACCCAAAACGATTATATAATTTATTTATACCGTATAGTCCAATATGTCACAATGGAACTTTACGGAGCGAAATTATTCTCTTGTCGTATAGATGCCTAGTGTATGCGATAGATAGCAGTACACGTGACGTAAAATGAGATATCCTCCTAATCCAACCTAATAAGGGAGGGGAGTATAACCACATGGTAGAAGGGTGACGACATGTCCAAGTACTGGCCCTAGTACCGTGTAATGCTTGGGTGCGCATGACAGTGTCGTTGCAGCCATTTCTGTTGTTTCTAGTAACAGTTGTGAATGCACGGTAACTGTTTTAAGCACATGCAGTCCCAACCTGCCAAGGTTGGTCATTTTTGTAAAGTAATATTTTAATAGATCTCATCGACATTTTCTTAAAATGATATTTGTTACATTTTTACCTATTTTGTAAAGTGTAACATGCCAAAGAGCAAAAAAAAAAAATAATATTTTTTAACAAAAAAAACCCATGACTGATCAAGCATGTTACTTAACGATTTCGCAGTATGTCATTACTGTATATTTTACTATGTCATTAACAAATAATTAATCTGTATTTAAATATTAGATTTAAGAAACAGCTAAAAATAGTTATTGTGTAGCCTTTGAAATCCGATGTTTTAAAAGACCTTACTTCTGGAATATGGAGTAATTTTCGCCCTAAGAGGTATAAATATAAGCAGGTGCTACAACCTCAAGGAACTCTTTGCAACGTATCGACATAAGAGACATCTAGACTAACAAATTTAGTGTAAGCTAGGTGAAAAGGTATTACATTGTTTCATCAGCCACACCATTGAGTACACTACGCACTGATGACGGATTTCTAATTAGACCATTAAAAGATCAGGTTCAAATTTTAGACAACTGATGTAAGTGTAAAAATATGGTTGCTTTTGTTCCAAAATTACTTAAAGCCACACCATGTATCACATTACAATTAGGTTAAATTAAAGCTAAGGCCTTTGAATTTAGGATTTCTCCCCATTGAGCTAAAACAGAAAATAATATGTAATACTATATTGAATAAAAACTCAAATTGATACACAGTTATCATATGATTCACTCTCCGAATAAATATTCCTTAAAATCTGCATTTTAAATTTCAATCTAAAATGAATTAGAAAATAACTCAGTGACTAGCTCTTGAAAACCCCCAAAAGACGAATCTTCTGATAAAACAACTGTGAAAACGGTGCTTAATTCTTCTGATGATTCAGTTCAATGAAGGATATTCTATTAGAATCCTCAAAATTTGAATTCAGAGCAAGTGTGATATAATTAATTTAAACTTGTACATAACTGTAATAACAAAATGTTATTTCTATTACACTATTTACGCTATTAAAATAATTTAACAGCCTCTTCTCCCTTCCTGTTAACGTTTACCCTTTCTCTTGCAGTATGGTTTAACTTAAGTGACCATTTCCCCTTCCTCCCATAGTGCAAGTATCATTTCCAAAATGTTTTATATTATAATAAACTACAATGCACGTTTGTTTCAAGATTAAAAGGAACTTACACAAAATTAAGATACAATGCATCAATCAAAGCTTCACCCTTTAAATATGCAATATCATAAACATGAAGAGATTTTTTATTCAATTTAAACAAGCAGCACATATATGAAAATCAGTTATGGGGTACATGTTTCAGGTAGTTAACTTAACTCCGTATCTAGTTGCATATACAGCCTCAACAACATAGTGATTGAAGAAATAGTGACTGACTTAATAATGATTTACAACAAATATTATTAAGAATTTTAGGATTTCAATGAGGAAACGTAAAGCTGAGGCTTTTTTCTAAGGTTTAGCAAATAACAGTTAGAACTGTGACGTTTCAACGCAGCAGTTGACTAAAGATCGCTTGCCCAAGACGTCTATGCTTACCTGCCGAAGGCGCTGAAGCAGGATTTGAGAAAGATGATCAGACATCATATTTTCGTTACAGACCTTTGACTAAACTGACGAGACATGGATTTGCTCATCACTATCGAATTATTTTGAGTATTCCTAGTTAATACCTTACCATTTGTCTTTTATTGAATTCTATTTGACTCCACATTTTCTTTATAGCTGTTGTTACTTTGCCTCAATTGATTGCATCGCCCATTGTTAGAGATTGAACTTCTTAGTTTAGAGGCCTAAAGTCAATTAAACATTTTATATGCACAAACCCTGATTTTTCTTGAAGTTTATACTCAAATTTTATATAACATAAATACTTATCCATGTATATACAAGCTACTAGTAATAATAAAAACTTTAGAATTAATCGAGGAGATTCCACAATAGATTATTTCATCTCTGAGTATAGATTAAACAATAAATATACCTTTAAGGTCTAAATACCTCATTAAAATCTTAATACATTCAAAATGTCCCCTGCAATGGATTCCTGATTTGAATTGCTTCAAGTTCACTCGGATAAAATATCCAGTGTAGAAGTTCCCTCTTCTTTGAAACGAAGACCTGACACCACGTTTAAGGCCCTGCCGTTTAGTCTGGTATATTCTTTAAATGGACGAGCCAAAATAACATATTTTTCTTTGAATATAATACATTTAGATGTGATTTATGTACGTATTGCGATACTTTCTGTTCATTTTAGCCTACGTTTTTTAACGTTGAAATGATAAATGATGTACAAAGTGTTTAGTTACAAATAGGTTTTTTATATTGCTGATACAAATTTTATATTTGAATTTAGAGTACCAAGTTTTAGTGTATGTAGTGTCTGACATTAATCTTACCCAACCTGACCGCCTTATCTAATTCCAGAGTTGCCAAACCTCCCTTACATCACTAACTCGCATCTACCAATCCAAAAATGTATCTACCCTGACTCTTAGATCTATTAACTAATAAAAAGTCCCCAGAATTTGTAACAACTACATATGTTTGATTATATATATTGCAATCCGCAATGACATTTACCTCTACTTATTCCGACATTCTGAAGGTCATCAATGAAGATAGAAAAAAGGGCAGGTCCCGGCAGAGTACCCTGACACACCCCAGACACTGCCTCAAATGCAAAAGATGTAATACCGGGATGACGCACGACGAGGATACGATTCGCTGATAACTCTCGAACAACATCAAGAGAGATCAAGTCACTCCCCAAGCCCTAGGTTTCGCTGAGAGATGAATGTGGCTTATCCTGTCAAAAGCCTTTTGACTGATGGTTTTGAACCGAAAGACTTTGATGTTAGTTATGGCATCAGCAACGATCAAGAATTAAAATATAGTGTAAAGTTTGTAGTGTAGTTTGTTCCTAGGGAAAAGTGCCAAAATCAGTTAACGAAAGGAGATAGTATACTTTTATTTTTGTAAAGGTTAGCTTGATTTTGTTCTGACTTAAATTTCAAAATTCGAACAAGATTTATTCATTCCTAGACAAGACATTCTTAAAACATATTTCATATATTTAGGCTAAAACGACCGATTTCTCACAAAAACAGTAACTATTTTGAAGGACGCAGCTGAATAACAGTAAACTAAATTGCATAATTTACCATGAATAGTCTAAATGTAAGAAAGTGATGGAAGCATCCACCATACGAAGTTTGGAGATTTATCGACCCTTGATAATACTTAGATATATTGAACGACCCTAACAAGATCAGGGGTTAGACGCTTGTGTGAGATCTACACTTTTAGTATACATCATAGAATTTTGTTGGTACTAGGAGCACTGAGATTTTGATTATTATTTTACATGTTATCATAGTGATAATCAATGAGTTTCTAAATATTGTTTAGTATAATTTTTCATATTGTATGCTATTTAAAAATTAATGTCTGCATAGCTTATTTTCCATAGGAAGTTGCTTAATGTAATATGATTTAAGCTTACATGTACAGATATGAATTTATTACCTAATTGATAAATACTAATTAAGAAAATTAGTTACTAAATATGTTGGTAATCTTGCTTATATTTTAATTAAAGTATTATAAATACGTAATTTCTTATATGATAAATCTAAAAAGGTCTCGACAGTAAGTTCAGATTTTCTCTAGATCGTATAATGGTATGTAATGAACTGCACATCTTTGTTGTTCCTATACATATATTTTTGCATAAAATAGTATTTGATATGTTAAAATCTATCTATAAGCTACAATAGAGAACGAGGTTTTAATATGCTATTAACATAAGATGGATGGTCCCATAAACAAATAAAAAAGACTACCAAGTATAACCTTAAAATAATGTTATTCTTTAATATGACAATTTTTTTTGTAAAACATTTGTTATGAATCATATTTTAAAGAAGAATTATACTAATACAGTGTAAGGGAAATAATTGTAAATAGTAAATGGATAAGCGAAAAAGCACAAACAAATTACACAATTTTAAATTTTAGTTGGACTACGTTTTGATTGTTGTGTTATTCTAAAACGATTTATCACTTAGGTATGTTCTATTGTTTGAACTTGCAATATATAATTTTGTATTCTTTACTTATATCGAAGAAACTGATTAGCAAGTGATGAGAAAAGAAAATAGGGTTTGCTTACTAAGCAATTGCAATCTTCTTTAACTTAATCCCTTCATGTTGAAAAATGTCAAAACACATAGTTATTATCACATTACATTACATAACTATATCATCTATACAAATCTGTTAATAAATATATTGAAAAAGTAAATTTACAAATTATTTAAAAACTTTCCTTTGCTAATCGTCAAATATAAATTATGCCATTGCTAGATTGTGTTAATAACACTATACTTAAAAACGAATAGGTTTTCTAGAAAGTTTGAAAAATGTTCGGTCCTAACTATTGCAAATTTAGAAACAAATAAAGTGTCGCTGTAACAATCATCTTATGAAACGTATGGAGGATAGAAGAGTTAAGAATATTTACTCAGCGTATTTAATCAAAGCTTTCTACTTTGTACAGGAACATTTTGTGCTTCTTTTAACTCATCACTGGAGATCCTTAGTGTAGATTATGCAGTAAATATGAGCAGGAGTACGATCACATAATTTTGGCTTTTGAGAAGTTTGTGGGGCAAAGAGAACGACTCCAGGTGACGTGTTTATTGTGAGTACAAGGCTGAAACTGCTGGATCTTATAAAACGTACATAGTATAGCCTACTGATAACATTTGGGGTGCACAATTAGATTACGTTGACATAATATGAAATATAAATACTAAATATATATCGTACGTCTTAGTTGTAAAAAAAATAATTTTCAAATTCACACTAAAAGATAATGCTAATTTCGAATACATATCTTTATTTTAAAAACAAGCCATATCCAAAGAAAATATTAAAAGCTCATATAATGAAAAAAGAAAAATCACTTGTCCATGCATTAGGATGCTTAAAGCCAGCACATTTCAACTCTGATAAAAATGAGTTAACGTCTCTATTATATTTACGAAATATGTTTTTTTTGTGGTGTAACATTGATATATTCTTTATGTTTACTGAGTTTTTATAGAATTTAATAGTATTTAGTATTTTTTCAAAGAAGAACTTGTATGTTTAAATGATAGTCCTGATGAAATGGTCTCATAGTCTCGTATTCTCATTATTGTAAGGAAAGTAGTATGTATATATCCAATAAAATACTCCCTCTAAAACCTTCTAAAAATAACTTTGGCTTCATTGGAACCAGTGCTTTCCCCGTGGCTTCTCTTGCTTCAGGGTGCATGTAGTTTTCTAACATATGATTAGTCAGATTACTTACCCGACATGAAGACGCTTTAAAAAGACAAGTGAAGAGTCTTTTACCACGTCTAGGGGGTTAATCAAAACATTGTAATATTAGATGTTTCTTAAAGATAATCTTGGATGTTTCAAACAATATAAAATTAGGGGAAAGATTCTAAAAGTCTTAAAGCTAATTTTTCACTACATTTCATGAACTCTCGCAGGAAATTACTTCACGGTATTCAATACAAAGAAAGGTTGTACGACGCTAAGTGTTCTATGAATTCCATTGTTAAAGTTTCTGTAGAAACAAATTTTATAATGTCACCTTCATCCATTGTATTAAGTTCAAAGTTATTAGCTTTTTAATAGTTTAATGCGATGTTTAACTGTAATCTTATTGTTTTATATCTGGTGATCGTGGAATTCTTATCCTATTAAGGTCCTAATATAAGACTTGGTAGTACAGTATTTGTATCTCTGATTATGAACTGCATATCGAAAAACATATGGAACATGTTCTTTGTTTATATTATTTAAATCTCAACCGAGAATCAAATAAGTTTCTTTTTCTAAACAGACTCGTTTTATAAAAAAACTCTTTTCCTATCTAAGTCTTCTCGAACTAAAATATTTATCAAATAATAAGTAATCTGAAAACCCAAAACGCTGTTGTAATTTATTTATACCGTTTATTCCAATATGTTACAATGAATCTTTACGGATCTAAATTATTTTCTTGTCGTGTAGATACCTATTAAAATGTATGCGATAGATATAAGCAAACGTGACGTAAACCGATATATCCTCCTAATCCAACCTACTAAGAGAGGGGAGTATTACATGGTAGAAGGGTGACGACCTGCCCAAAGACTGGCCCTAGTACCATGTAATGCTCTAACCTGGCTGCGTATAACAGTGTCATTGCAGCCATTACTATTGCTTCTACTAACAGTGGTGAATGGAATGCACAGTAACTGTTTTAAGCACAGGCAGTCCCAATCCCTGCCAAGGGTATTTCAAATCTGTAAGGTGGTCATTTCAAATCTGTAAGGTAACATTTAAAAAGATTTCATAAATGTTTCCTTTAAACAATTTTTACAGGATATTTTTTTACTAAACATAAAGTGTTGAGAATTACATTCCAATGAAAATAAATAATATTATTTTACAATAAACGATATAGCTGAGCAAATATGTTGCTTGGATTAACGATTACATATTGGCTCATTATATTTTACTGTGTTAGGAGCATATTGTTATACTATTTACACATTAGTTTAGAACTAGTACCAAAGAGTAATATAAACTTTGTAAAGAAATCCTAACTTGGACAGGCTGGTTGGCTTTTGTTTTGGCCACTACTTTTTACTAATATGAATGTACGCTATTGGGTTAAAATTCTATATATATATATATATATATATACATTAAATTGTATAAATGGCAATAGCCTTATTTAATTTCAATAAACACTGAATCGCAAAAAGTACTTGCTCCGCCGGGAGTCGAACCCGGATCTCTCACTTGCCGGGTGAATGTGCTACCATTACACCACAGAGCGCTTACTTTTTCCGATTCAATTATTTTGTATTTGGCCGTATCTGTCACATATGAGTTTAAATAAGCAAACTAACATATGATCGGAAGACCAAATACCTGTCAAACGACTTTTATTTACATTAAATTGTATAAATGGCAATAGCCTTATTTAATTTCAATAAACACTGAATCGCAAAAAGTACTTGCTCCGCCGGGAGTCGAACCCGGATCTCTCACTTGCCGGGTGAATGTGCTACCATTACACCACAGAGCGCCTACTTTTTCCGATTCAATTATTTTGTATTTGGCCGTATCTGTCACATATGAGTTTAAATAAGCAAACTAACATATGATCGGAAGACGAAATACCTGTCAAACGACTTTTATTTACATTAAATTGTATAAATGGCAATAGCCTTATTTAATTTCAATAAACACTGAATCGCAAAAAGTACTTGCTCCGCCGGGAGTCGAACCCGGATCTCTCACTTGCCGGGTGAATGTGCTACCATTACACCACAGAGCGCTTACTTTTTTCCGATTCAATTATTTGGCTGTATCTGTCTCATATGCGTTTAAATAAGCAAACTAACATTTGATCGGAAGTCCAAATACCTGTCAAACGACTTTTATTTACATTAAATTGTATGAATGGCAATAGCCTTATTTAATTTCAATAAACAATAAAACATATATTATTCTAATTTGTAACACGATTTCTATCATGAAAATCCGTCACACCCAGCTGGAATTTCACTAGCCCTCAACGCTTAATTGTTAAATTTAACTTTCCATAGTGCATATATATATAGTGTGTATATATATATATATATATATATATATATATATATATATATATATATATATATATACATTAAACTGTATAAATAATTATTAATGTAAATAAAAGTCGTTTGACAGGTATTTGGTCTTCCGATCATATGTTAGTTTGCTTATTTAAACGCATATGTGACAGATACGGCTAAATACAAAATAATTGAATCGGAAAAAGTAAGCGCTCTGTGGTGTAATGGTAGCACATTCACCCGGCAAGTGAGAGAACCGGGTTCGACTCCCGGCGGAGCAAGTACTTTTTGTGATTCAATGATTATGTATATATATGCTAATACTGTAAAAAACGTATACAAAATGAGTGCCAAAAAGTATCTATATATATTTATTTAAATTTAATTCTCAAACGGTCCTGTCAGTGGTATGGACATGATGCTGTATCACACAAAATCTATTTCTACTTTAGGTACCTACCGGAAGTATATTTTAATATGAAACTCAACTTTACTGTTAATTACAATCTGTTTGCTTAAATCATGAAAATTTATAAATAAAAAACAGATAGCATTACTAACTACGCTAATTGTATTGAGAATTTAACTTTTTATAACGACTTAAAATAACTAATCCAAACAAGACATATTACAATAGTTAAATATCAATATCCGAAATTTGGTAAACAAATTTGTAATATGATTGGAAAGGTAAACAACTAGTTTTACAGTGGACTATATTCGTTGTTAGTCTGTTTGCTTGCTGACCCAAACAATCCCACGTATAGAATACATAGAACACAGAAGTCTCACTGGAACATTTACCATTACGATTCAACGGTCAGTCCTAGGAACTACCACTAGTGGGTTCGAGCATCACTAACGATTTCTGTTGGCTAGATGTAGTAACCTCAATAGGCACCATGGTTTGGATAGTTTTATTCCAACACAGTATTTATCACTGCTGCTACCCTGCCAAAAATGTTGACAACAACAATTTTTAGAGATTGAACATCTCAGTCTTTGAGCCGAGATCCAACTTACGCTGCATAAACACAAACTGGAGATTGATAGATACATTTGCTTAAGAAAGAAATTGATTGTCAGCCAATCTACATATAGAGGTAGAGAGGTTTAGAGGTTGTATCTAATATGTATAGAGGTGATACAAGTTAAGCCAGGGACAACTGTCATAGAAATAAGACAAGACGCTAGTATAAATAAGTATAATAGTAATAAGTCCGATCTCTAGGAGACTTATCATCCTTTCTCCTAAGCCTTAAAACAGATTAAATTAAATGGAATGATGAATGGAAACCTAATTCATCAATTAGAGTTGTTACATTAAAAACCAATATCTTCCTTTAGTTCCTTTGAAATATTTCAATGGCTTGGCTAACAAATAAAAACTAAATATTATTTTTTGATAGTAATATATACAAATCTATTTAATACAGTTTTTTTAGTTTTATTTTTACGTTTGGTATTCTTAGAATCTTATTTTAGAGCATGTAATAAAGCGATCTTAAGCAACACTTAGGAATGAAAAATGCTGAAATAAAGAAAACAAAAATGATAACTTCATCTTTCGCGTGAGATTCAGGTGGCCCACACTTGAGATTACCGCTGTTACCATGCTGTAATTTCCAGCTCAGTCCCCCCTTTAAATACGAGTACTATTTGATATAATGTGTTGTTTCTAGTGACAGATAATTATTTAAGTTTACAAGTTTCTGTATTCTGTAAGCCGGTTGGTAGGTTTGGTGCCTGAAATCTGTGGTCGACACCAACTTGAAAAGATCGAGTAAAATCGAAAAACGGAGTACTAGTAAAAGAGTACTCTTGTCTCCATTCACTGTTTTACACCCCGAGCAGAGTCAGTGACTCATTGAGTAGAATATAAAGTTCTAAACCTTTCATATTCTGTTTCAAAACTAGTTACGTACTCCCACAATAAACGCACACTTCAGTGACTGCACATGTGTAGTTAATAAATGGTATGATAGAAAGAATATGTTTGTGTCTCGTCTTCTCCTAAAACGATTTGTTTAATACAATTCATTGCTACTTGTTCTCAAGCGATGTGGCTGTTAAAATATTCAGAGCCCTCAGTAAATGGAATTGACTTTGCTAGAAGTTCAAGACCGAACAGTCTTAATCAATGTGTTGCAACGTTTTAGCATCACATACATCTAGCTTACGATAGAGCTTTTCTTCTTTTTAGTTGATACTTAGAAGCCACCCAGAGTAGAACTAGATGATAGGATGTTCTTTATTTCTAGTCAGTACTAACTGCTGTCATTCGCGCAGCTGTTGTGGCATCTGTGCTGTGTAGTAGTGTTTAATTATGTAAATTCCATCCCCAGGTGTAGATTTTCTGGAATACACATTGAAAAATATCTGTTCTGTTCTTATATGCATATCTTTTACATTTTAACAAGTATATGGAGGCTTGCAATGTGCATGAAGAAAGAAATAAGAATTCATAGTATTTCTGGAAATATAAACAGCTGTGAATTAGAAAAGGCCATTGTAATTTTTGATGGTTTCGTTACAAATATCACCATAATGGCACCGACACGATGGTTCATTTATTATGATTTAAAATATTGTCGAAAAAGATAATATTAGAATCGTTTACAATAACAGAGTGTTAGCTTGAGATTGTTGTAAAGGAAATTTCTAAATTCTCACTAGTTCCTAAAGTGTTGACCAAATACTTTGAGATTTTTAATATTTTAAGTTGCAGGTTATGGCTAAAATAGTAAATGATTTAAAGGATGTAGATGGTAAGCAATCATAAGAATGGACAGGTTGCCATGAAAACGAAATGACATTTACAAAGAACGCTTTCAAAATCATCCAGTAGCTTATAGTAATTTGTTTGAATATACGCGAGAAAAATGTACGATTTTGCAAAGACTGACTACGAGAGAAAACATAGTTGATGAACAGCCATCTAATGGAAATATTGGTGTAACCTCCGGTAAGAATGACAAATAGTTCAATAATATAGCCGTATTGCGTCCATCTGCTTCGCCTTGAGCTCTGGATAGCTGTCTACTTGACGTTCTTCATCGATTTTGACAGGAGTTTCATAGAAGTGGCGAGGAACGGTTAAGTATAGGCTAAGTCACATCCGAAGTTAAATCCTTCTAGATAAAACCTAATTTCGTTATCGATAACCTTATTCTGCCTGGTCCTTGATAATTAAGAGGAGTCAGAACACGAATTATATTGTTACAAATACGTATTTTTATTGAACTATATTCTCAAATTCTTACTTTTCCAATCATATACACAGCACTTTATACATAGAGATAAGAGTAGTCTTAGTTTACAAATAACTTTTAATCAATATTCTTTTATTGAATGATGGATGGTGATTTAAAGAGGTTTGTGTTGTATAATTTAAATTAAGTACTGACAAAAAATATAAATGGGGAATCTACTTATATTTCAGCTTACTTTAGACGTAAACCTTGAAAACTTTAGAATATTAATCCCATTAGTTATGTTATTAACTTCACATTACAGGATTATCTTTATATTAGAATAATGAATTATCAACTAGAACCCTTTTAAAAATGACTATTTTCAGACACATGTTTCGGTGTTAAAAGTAACCGCAAAATAAATAATAAACAATAAGCAACTAAATATACACATGTGGACCATTTAATCAGATCATTTATATGACACAGTTTTAATTTTGATTAATATTCTGTATTTTATACTTTAATTTTTTCCAAGTTTGGGTTTGTCATATTTGTTGTATTACTATTTAAAATGTTGTGAGGATCTTTTTTATAATAATTTACATATATATGTAATTCTTCTTTCGTGTTTAAATGTTCTACTTTCCTTTCGATGTTTAACATTTCCATATTCTTTTCAATGTTTGTGTAGGTTTATAGGTCGGTTTATAATAAATGTTTAGCAAAATTTGAATTTATTGTAGACATAGACTACTTATTAAATTGAACAAACCCAGAATAAATCGAGGTGAACAGACAGTTATATTGCTGTAAGGAAACTAGATAGAAAGAATCGAAGTCGCTACTTAGGGTCGGTATAAATGTCGTTAGATAATGCTGTTTTGAATTTATTAATTTTTCCGACGGTTGATTAAAATGTAAACCAATGAAAATATAATTTGAGAAACGTCTTAATTCCATATTCTGTTCTATTTTGACACCTTAAAATTTGACACGTTAAAATTTGACTTCAATGCATTATAGTATGCATTATAGTAAGTATAAAAACATACTTAAGTACTTGTAAAGAAATGCATGTAAATAATGATTTTTAAATAATATAAGGTAGGGGTACTCCAAACTACGTGTCTTGTAACA
This sequence comes from Homalodisca vitripennis, assembly GCF_021130785.1. Classification (NCBI taxonomy): domain Eukaryota; kingdom Metazoa; phylum Arthropoda; class Insecta; order Hemiptera; family Cicadellidae; genus Homalodisca; species Homalodisca vitripennis. Next base: position 226,902 of record NW_025776342.1, read on the forward strand.
GGCTTCGTTGAAGTTACATGCAAAATTACTAATCTATAATTAATTTAATTATCGAAATACACTATAGCAGATAAACAAACCGAAGGCAGAACAAAAAAGAGATCGACACAAAAATTGTGCTCAGGCAAATTCATGGTTCATCATTTCTGATGCATCTTTTGCAGGTTTTAAAACACTGTCGTAGACACCGTACCAGCGAGAGCGCTGAGACGTATCAGGAACTGTGTAGGTTTCCAGTCGCTTATTTCCTCGTGTTCTAGGACCTGTATCGTCTTTGAATATTTTTTCAATCTTGGTTTGCGCAGAAACAGTATCCATTTAAAGACTATGAAGGATATTGCATACAAAAGTAAAATCAAAATCTAACAGAAGTTCTTCCACCTAATAGTTTATTAAATACTAAAATAACAGCTAAATGTTTTAAACGAAGTAGTTACCCAACTAAATTTGAAATAAGAAAAGTGTTAAGAATTATTTGTTTGAATATTTATTTTGAATGTAATACATGATTTTACTTTTTTTTCTTTTTCTAAAATGTTACCTGCCGATTGTTTGGTTTTGATTTACTTACCATGTTTTGAGGTTATAAAGATAGTTTTAACATAAGTTATAGGTTTAGATTTTCTTTGTAGATGGTTACCGCATAAGAAATTAAGTATTATACAGTATAGTAAGCCGTACAAAATTGTGTGTAAGATTGCAGATTTATCATAAATGAGTTAAGGTCTTTCCAGATATTTTACACAATCTTTTCTGATGTAAATCGTACAGTAAACTTTGCACATTATTTTACGTTCGAGAGAAATGTATTTGAAATTATTTAAATCTTGTATACAGATTGGTTACCACCTATTTTCGGAGATATAAATGACTTTGAAGAATCTAAAGTGTACAGTCATTTTGATAACAATGCATATCGTCGTCTCCATGAAGACAAATTTCTACATTTTATTATTTTCTACGTGTTCTCCTAGTGGCTTAAAATAACGTAAACTTGTATATTGGTGCTTACTATTGGAAAGGTTACAACAACAATCAGTGATATTGATTGTTGTTGTAACCTTTCCAATAGTAAGCACTCACTAGCTGACAACCATCTGAATCCTCACCAAATCTTCTAATTTGCGACTGGGAATAAGAATCTGGAGCTTCAGCCAGGAATCCCTCCGGACTGTTAACGGAAAATATTTTATATGTTGTCCTAGTTCTCGTTATCTTCAGTGACGTGGCCTCTAACTGGCCTCTTTGTAATTGTATGTTCATAAACATTACCAGCAAGAATAAAAAATACTAAATTTAAGTCGGCAAATAAAAAATACTTCTACATTGATATAATTACAAATTAAAAGCCCGGTATTGGAAATAGTTTGGACACAATAAGTATACTTGCTATATATAAAACTACTAAAATCTACACTCAGAGTTAAAATGTGTTTTAACACATAAAACATGTTCCAGCAGTAATTTTCAGCTAATAAAGCATTGGGATTAGTGACGAACAAACATTCAACAGCATGAAAAATTACGTGGATGACTAGTTAATAGGGCATATCAAAAATAAGTAAGTGGCAATCAATGTAGATTACACGTTTTAAAGTAGAGCGGTATAAGTATTTAACATTTAATACATCTGTTGATAAAAACGTCAATAATGAAGTTAATACGTTACAAAAAACATATAGACAATAATACTTTGTTCATTTTAACTAATATGTATTATGCCTCGTCCACACCTAGCGAACGTTCGGTGAACATGTTCGTTGAACATGGTTGCAGTCGTTATCTGACAACGAACATTTTAAAAGTTCGTAGACATTTTGTTCGACGAACAAAAATTTTTGTGTTTGGACGAACAAACTAGAGTTCGCTCTGAAAAGGCTCAGTCCAGCAGGAGTAGTGTGCAGTGATGGTTGACCGGGATCTGGTGTATCGTCGTAAGCGACTAGCATGTGTTGCCGCGGCTTTCGTTGTGATCAACCAGCATCAACCCCTTCCTCGCAGGTGGTGGCAAAGACAACTATTACAGAGAAGGTATGAGTATAGTGGCCAAGATTTACGTTCAGATTTGACTTCTGGATGTTTATTTACAAACTTTACTCGAGTTTCAAATGCTGATTTTGAAGCATTGGTTCTCATGATTGGGCCTAAGGTTGCAAGGGCAAATGCTAACTTCCGCCAAGCAATACGTTTTAAACGACCGCTTAGCTGTTACTCTTCGTTTTTTAGCGACAGGAGATTCGTACCACTCTCTTATGTATTTGTTTAAATTATCAAAACAAGCAATATCCCTGATTGTCCCTGAAGTATGTGCTGCTCTAGTTGACTGCCTCAAACAGTACGTGCAGACACCTTCCAAAACTGAAGACTGGGAGAAGATAGCAAGCGGATATAAGGGAACTTGGCAGTTTAATCAGTGTCTTGGAGCTCCAGACGGAAAGCACATTAATTTACAAGCACCAGAAAATAGTGGATCTACGTTTTTTAATTATAAATGCCAACACAGTATTGTACTGATGGCCCTAGTAGACTCCAACTATTCGTTTGTATACGTTAATGTAGGGTGTCAAGGCAGGATATCAGATGGGGGCGTATTTAAGAACTGTGAACTTTGGAAAATTGTGGAAAACGGAACTGGTTTGCCCAAAGATAAACCATTACCCGGAAGAGTATTTGCTGTCCCCTATGTAATAGTTGCAGATGATGCTTTTGCTTTACATCATCATATTTTAAAACCGTTCCCCGGACACCAGGAGAAAAAAAGTAAAAGAAGAGTATTTAACTATCGATTGTCTCGAGCTCGAAGGTGCTCTGAAAATGCGTTTGGTATTGTAAGTTCTGTCTTCAGGGTTTTAAGAAAACCTCTACTCAGATAAATAATAACTTCTTACCTTTTACTGAATGATCATGTACTAAGATATGTTTCAAAACACACTTGAAAACTAAAAATCTTAGGAATAAGAACCACACAACGTTTATAAATGAGAGAAATTGTCTGGTAAATCCAACAATGAAGTGCCCATCAGCAGTGACACATCAGTACTTCCGTGCTCCGGTGGATGAGAAGGTGCAGGTCTCTCTTGGGTTGTGTATGCGGTGACCTCGTTTTCCTTCTGCATTTCTTCCAACTCCTTCATTTCCGCCTGGAATATCAAATTGTCTATGGCATTTTGTAATTTGCACAAACTCAGTGGGTTTTTTATCTTCCTCAGACGGTTGGCAACATTCTCACCATAAACAGCGTAATCATCCCTCAATGTTGGTTGTTGACTTTGCAAATCACTCAAGCAGCTTTTCATAATGTCATAAGCTTCGTTAACTTGATTTTTCTTTAAACGTTTTGCTCTGCCACTTGCACTTAAACTTTCAAGTCCACTTCGTGATGTCCCAGGTGTACTATATCTTGATGGGGTCTTTACACTAGAAGAAGAAATACTGCTGGCTGTTTCTCGGCAAACGTTGTCAATGTCGTTGTCATCGATGTCACTGGAATCCATGTCGACTGCGGGGTCATTAGGCTCAGTCAAGTTTGAGAATGTTTCTCGGGGGGTACTGTTGTTTCCTGATAAAAACTGTAAGTATGGAAAACCCCACCAAGGCTTTTTCTTCTCACTTGTACCCATTCCTGATTTCAGTATATTCGTTTTCTTCTCTCTTCTATACTGAGCTAAGATGCTGTCTATTTTCTTCTTAACTTCTTCTGCGTTGCCACCTAACTCAGTAGCTATGGCGGCATAAGCGTCTTTCCTCTTGAATTTATTTTTATACTCTTTGTCTGAGATATCCCACAACAACTTGTTTGATTCGTAAAGTTGAATCAACATAACAATATTGTCCTGATTCCAGAAATCTTTACTCATCTTGAATGCAAAAAAACAAAACAGTAATCCACACCAACTCACAACCAGCACTATGGAATACCTCCGCCTTCCACGCGTTACTGTCTCAGACTACCTGACTAACACAAACGTTCGCCAGTTGTTCGCTTCAAGAGCGAACATTGCCTCCGAACGAAGATGGCGCCGACTTTTGTTCGAGGACGCGTCCACACTGCAGTTCGCCAAACATTCTCCCCCGAACACCTTAAATGTTCGGACGAACATCCACGAACTGTTCGGCCAAACTTGTTCGACTAAAGTTTGTCCAGTGTGGACGAGGCTTTATAGTGTAGTTTAGGTTTCCGGTCACTTATTTCCTTGGGCTCTATGACCTGTACAGTCTTTTCAGTCCTTGGATATCTTTTTCAATCTTGGTTTACTTACGCAGAAGAAACAGTATCCATTTAAAGACTATGAAGGATACTGCATACAAAAGCAAAATTAAAATCAAATAGAAGATTTTCCACCTAATATATTATTAAATACCAAAGTAACAGCTAAATGTTTTAAACGAAGGAGTTTCCCAATTGAATAAAAAAAAAGTGTCAAGAATTATATATTTGAATATTTATTTTAAATGTAACACATGATTTTACTATTTTCCTTTCTCATGATTGTTTGGTTGTGATTTACTTACTATGTTTCAAGGTTATAAAGATAGTTTTCACATAAATTATATGTTTAGATTTTGATATATGGGTTTTGTATAAATTTAACTATGCGATGATTAAAACAAATCACTAACCTTTTATGAGCTTTTAAATCTTAAATCTTAAGCATTTAAGATTTCCGTGATACTGCCCTCAAACCGTTCCCTAATATAAGCGTGTAGTGGTTACCGCGTAAGAAATTAGGTATTATACAGTATAGTAAGCCGTATGACATTGTGTATTTTATATATATATATATATATATATATATATATCATATATATAAAATACACAATGTCATACGGCTTACTATACTGTATAATACATATATATATATATATATTATATATATATATATATATATATATATATATATATATATATATATATATATAATTGTGTACAGTAACGTAAGCACACACAAAGCAAATGAAAAACTTTGTGAGTTTAAAAATATATTAATAAACGTATTAAATTATTTAATTTGGGCCACAAAACATTTTAAAAAATTTAAATTACTTTGAACTGTATTTATTCAATTGTTTATTGTTTGAAGTGATATACGTCCAGTAGCCCAGAACCGTTTTTTTTTATTCTAGTACACACTGGAGATTAACATGGGAGAGTATCAAAAGAGTCAAAATTACGAAATAAAAGTTTTTTTTAGTAATATTTATTTAGTTTTACATTTAAACCAACCGTCAGATAAGTCAAGATATTTTAAATATATACAGATCTGTAAAGTGACAAGTTTGTCTCATATCTAGTTGTCAGATAGTGATATAAGTATCATCTATTTTTTTAATCAGGATTAAGTATAAGAAGCAAGGTTAAGTCTAAGGACGGATTATTGTATGATGTTTTAAACATTTCGATACTGTCTCCTTTTGATTCAACTAAATAGGGTGATTGACAATAAGTTTTTTCCTGGTTATCCTGGAAACTCAGATTGATTAAATGTCATTCATAAGCATTATATAAACAGGCATATTATACATAGTTCTTTAGGATACGAATAGTGTTCTAACATTTGTCAGGGTATTTATCTGACATGCAAACGCATTGAAAAGACAAGTGAAAGGTAATTATCAAAGTCTAAGATTAGTCAAAATATTGTAATATTAAATGGATCCTATATAATCTTTGATAATTCAAAATAGTTTCAAAATGTTGATAAGAATTTAATATACATCAATTTTTTATTTATAGATGCTACATATTTCCAACTATTGGAGAAAATTATTTAGTATATTTAATACAAGCTATTATTCTATGATGTTAATAAATATATGAATTCCATTGTATGAATGCAGGTATAGAAACTAAATTCATAATGGTTTCAATATTTATTTTTGGTAACTGTTGTGAACTTAATCTTTATTAAAAGGTTAGTACAATGTTTATCAGTGGTCTTAAAGTTTAATATATGGTGAACGTGGAATTCTTATCCTATCAACATCCTTTAAATCTAACTTATCTACACATATAATATTATTACATCTCTCAAGTCAGCACATAGTGCACTTGGAAGACTGGCGATAGGGGTGGCGGAAAATTGATATCAAACCGAAAAACACTAACGTAACCTACTTATTTATATTATTTAAATCGTAGCCGAGAATCCAATAAATTTACTTTTGATATCAACTGAGTTGTCAATTAAAAATATTCTTTTCTTGTTTAATTCTACTAAGATTTCATTACATAATTTAAAAAAAATATTCTGGAATATTTAGTCGCCGTTACCAAGTGTTTATACTGTAAATTTAATACGTCTTAGTTAGAATTTACGGATCTACATTATTCTCTTGTCGAGTTAGTGCATATTGTATGCGGTAGATTGCAGCACACGTGACGTAACATAAATATCTCAAATATTCTACCTAATAAGGGAGGGGAGCATTATATAGTAGAAGGGTGACGACCTGCCCAAGGACTGGCCCTAGTACCATGTTATGCTCTAACCTGGGTGCGTATAACAGTTTCACTGCAACCATTGCTGTTTGTTCAGTAACATTGGTGAATGCACGGTAACTGTTTTAAGCACAGGCAGTCCCAATCCCTGCCAAGGTTGTTAATTACCTATTTAGAAGTTAAATTTTATTATATCTCATATACATATCCCCCTTGACATATATGTTTAGTCTACACACTCACACACACACACACACACCACACACACACACACACACACACACACACACACACACACACACACACACACACACACACACACACACACACACACACACACACACACACACACACACACACACACACACACACATATATATATATATATATATATATATATCTACGTCAGGTAATAATAATAACTAAAATCATACGAGTAACAATTACTCATATACTCGTATAATAATAATTATTATTATTATCTGATGTAGATTTTCCTTTTGTCTGTGTGTGACGGTTGATTATTTTAATGTTAAGTGTTTTATGTTGTAGACATTTCTCTGCATATCTGGCTTGATCTAATTATTGCTACTTATTGTTTGTTTTCACATCTTTCAAATCCGTTTAAAATCTACGAATCTTTTGCAACGGAATAAGATTATAAATGGAAGCATTTGTTGATTAGAAGAATTGGGGTGAGGCCGTATTCAAAATCAGTGGTAATTGTAATTTCTCACATTTTTATGTTATTTATTACAAACGTACAGACTCATCAATACATGATCTTGCTTATTAATTCGTTTGACAATTAAGTGTTTTACTCAGTGAGAAATAGAAAATAAATGAAAAAGTAGTTTTTTTAGAATTGTAGAGAATAAAATAATCAAAGAGTCTGTCTTTATCTATGGTGGAATTAAAGTTAATTCTATGGTTGGATCGAATGGATTCCCAAGAACATATCAAATTGGAATTTAAATTAACTGAATTATAACTTTGCCTATTAATCAGGGAGATATTTATAGAACACATTAAGCTACTGACGAAGTGCTAGTACCTAATGGTCTTGCAGGAAGCTTACACATTACCTCAACTTTTTCGCCTCTCCTCTCTCAGTCTTGTTCTATACGCTAATCCTAGAGAAAGCCCTCTTTAATACCGCATGTCTTATATTGCAGAGTACAGAAATGTATTAGTATTAGTTACTTGTGTCGCATTAAATGTTCAATAAAATACTGGTTAGTATTACAAATTAAGCTTTAAATACTTCTCAGATTGAAACTTTGATAACAATCTCTGAAAATATTTTTATAATTTCACCCTTCATTTTACTAAACCCTATTATAATTTTTCAGTTTTATTATTACTTGTTATTTCGTTGATATTTTAAAAAGCGCAATAATTGTGTTTGTATTTAAAATAATATAGGTCTTCTTGTACGTTAGTAATCATGCCAGTCACTTTCGTAAAAGCAGTTCCTAAAATATCAAACCAGGATAACAACTTAGCTACAGTAAACATTGACTTCCAAGAAAATACCACTATAATTATCTGAGTTAAAGTTTTTCCAAGATAATAATCTCAAACCATATACCATAACACATTTAGTATTAGTGGGAACCAATTTAAAAATCTAATTTGTTTCTGTTAACTCGTGCTTACGTTTACTTATTAACGATAGTGAGCTGCTGAGTGCTGAGTATTATATATTATGGTAGCAAGGACTGTCAGTCTTACATGCTTAGTTAAAACCGAGTTTACGTTTATCACGCCAGGCGATGTCGATTCCTTTCCTCTGACAGATCTATTATTTCAGGTACCTTTGGGACAACCATCCAAGAATATTTCTTGTGTTTGCACTACCTTATTTACAACTTTTTTGGACACTCAGTTTTGGAAACGTGGTGGTTGACTGCTTTGAAGTCTTCCGTTTTGGTAATAATACTCTGGTCATGTCCTGTTTTATTACAAAAACATCACCTCATCTCCGATTTTTTTCAGATTGTTGAGGTTAGGTTGAAAACTGATTTTGGGGTGATAGTTACCTGAGACTGGAGGATGTTTACATTTCTTGTATGCTAGAAAACTAGATCTCTGCGGCTAGCGTTCGGCTTGCAATCTATTCTCCCCATAACTTACATTCTATTCATAAATAAACGAAGGGTGCAGAGGAAAAACGCCGAAAGTCCAAAAATTTAAAAATTGATTTTATTGCGTAAATTGGTTGCTAAGGCAGTGAAGTATCACCATGTGGAGCGTTACAGCTTACAGCACAAGAACGACTAAGTTCCGAGATATCAAGCGAAAACTAAACCGTACTCAGAGGAAAATGACTAAGCTCCAGAGTAAATAAACCGAGTATAAACGACTAGAGTCCAGCCACTGCCTGTTTCGCGCAGTCTTATCAGCTGCACATTGCTGTCTGTAGGCCTACTGCTCCCTGTTGTTCTGCTGTTTTGTTCCCCCTGTGCACTATTTCAATGGGATATATCGTTAATTTGTAATGTCTTATAGTGTTATATTGTGTTTTATGAAAATGAGTAGTGGTGAGGAAGACAATAGGGTCAATGCTGAACGCACAACAGTTATAGATAATTATGTGGAAATATGGGAAGTTAAAATTTAATAATTTGTGCAAATGTTTTAATAATAACTTACTGTTGGATCTTTATTAAAATAGACAGCTTTTATAACAATTTGTAATGCAAAGATACAGAAACCTATATATGTTACTTGTACTAGGATATTCTGTTAGTTAATCTGTTATGAATACAAAATAAAACTACTATAAAATGTAGAGTTTGGATTCAGCTTCAATATTATCATTTGGACTCTAATTAACTCTATTATATTTAAACCTCAGTATGGACTTAAAACTGAGGATAATATTATACATTTTATCATTATTATCAATAATATTATTAAAATATGTACTAGTTTTTAATTATAAAACATTGCTTTTTCATTATTTGCAATATTTAAACTGAACAAGATTCCTGACCTGACCTACATTTGGGCAACATTACATCAGAACACTCACCGTAATAGCAAATGGAGTATAGAGTGCAGTATAAAGATAAAGCCACTGATGTATACCTTGAAAAAAAAACATGTACAGCCTACTCTGTATTTCAAGTTAACTCATCAACAGCAGTGTAAATGTTTAAAATTTAGATCTAGCATTATTAAACGTATCTTGCGCATTAGCTAATTTATTTTTATACTGATCTCCTTTGATTGACTTATTAAATTAAATTACACTAATATAATCTGTGATAAAATCCATCATATATATCTATGGCAAATATTCTGATGAATCTATTTTATATTTTATAGTTTTTGGATGCCAAGTAAACATGTTAAAATTAATCTTTAATTTTAAGCTTTAAAATCCTTTAACAAGTTTTCATTAAACATGTTTATGAAATATAGAGTCATGTCTAACAACCCAATCCAGCTCGATTAAATTACAACATATGTTACAAATGTGGTATACAAAATATATTTTTATGCAAACCAACTTATTTTCCCAACATATTTGTTTGGAAAAGAATTTATTTCCTCAAATTTAAGCAAAAATTGATGATAATAAAACCAAATCAAAGTTCAATTCCAAGTTAAGATATGTAAATAATATTTTATATTTAGAGCACACATAACGATACGAAATGTCTAGAATATGTATTATTATTATCTATAAGTATACTTTTTGACATGTTCCTTTAGATAACCATTATTTTACTGTGTGTTTGAGTCTGTTTGCATACATAACTATTAATTAGAATAATTGTACTATTATAAAACATAATATAATTATATCTCACCTAAAAATCAATTATACCACATTACCATGAAAACACCGATTTCTAAACCGTAATACTTTAAAAACATTTAATAACGCGTCCACATGATTCGTTGTCCTTAAGTCGGTACGGACGGAGTTAACAGTGTTCGCTCTTCTTTGGATCTGTGACTCTGACACCACGGCTGAGACCCTGTTGATTCGACAGCAACATCTTTTCAATGGGTAAGTCAAAATATTACACTGTTCACAGAAATTATCTCACTTAGATGTTGTCTGAATATTTATATTTAACAATTAGTCTGAAGTTTAGACTGTAGCAACTCATGAATTTGTCGTATTACCTGCAGGAGACCAGATAAGTACTATAACTCAATTATTGTATTTTATATTTATGTTCATGTAATTAATGTATTGGACTACGGTCACTACGACACGTAAGGGCCCGTCTATTATTAATGCTACGGCTATGACAGAGGGTAATACTTGCTGTATTTGAAATTTGAATTACTGTACAGTATATCAAGAACTATTTGATTTTTTCAATCTTTGGAAGCAGGAAGTTCTAAAAGTCACACTAAACCGATTCGGATTCAAGTTCAAAGTAACAAAATTATAAAGTTCTTTGGAATTATTTAGTTCTCGTGAAATCCATAGGTCTCATTCCTGCTTCCAAGAGACAAAGAAGCCCGCATCATATAGACAAACTTGTCCAACCAAAGAACCAAAGAAAACTTGTGACATCAATGGAATGTCAGTGTGGTTACTCGAATTTTTCTGCAGTCAATGATTCACACCACTCAATTGATTAATTAATTTATAATTAGAAATAGGATTTTCTGGCTCTATTCTCGAAATATAGAAAGTGGTTGATGAGGGCGAATAGGGTTAACCGGAAACTATCGTCTTATTTTAATTCTATTTGTTTTTTCAGCAAAATTGTTAAAAGTGTATATAAAAATACCAGAGGACTGTTTTGAACCCTTACGTTCTTTAAACCACATCCGTGTTGATTTAAGGATAATCCAATTGATAAGCTAAATAACCATGTAGAATTTCTTTATATAGTTTGTAATGATGTAAACCTGTTTTAATTATATTTCTTGAACTTTCCAAAGCACTTGACTGTGTGGAGCAATACAAATTATTGCAAAAGTTTAATAAATGAACCTTTCAGTTTCAAATCATGTGTTTTGTTTTTACCTCAAGGATCAAGCATGTTTACTACATAAGACTGACTAGATCAAAAACTGTCGTTAAATATAAATTAAAAAAACATTTAGAGAACCTCAGGGATCAATTCTTGGGCCTTTACCTTTCAAGGTATACGTCAACAGACCGAATGATGATGTCCAAAAGGGACACTTTATTTAGTACTCTGACAACACTGTACTTTGTTTCAAAAGACTCACAATATTAAAAATCAAATATGTTGTTTTTACGAAATCTTGCTTTAAGTATTGTACTCATACTATTTTTTAAACTAAACATTCAAAATCAAATTTTATCAATTATTCCTTCAAAACAAATTGGATGTTTTAGTAGCTGGTTTAGTTGAAAGTGTCCCCTCTGCAAATTTATAGGGATGTAAGCCTACCTTCATGGAGGGCTGAGCAAAGACAATCGTATTGATGATGGTTTCCTAGTTTTGCAATAGAGGTGTATAAACTGCATAATTTCCCAAACGTTTCTTTCGAAGTAAATTTAAAATTGAATATTACGGCGTTGCGCATCCGAATTTGGTTGATTAGGGTCTAGCAATTCATGAATGCTAATGCTTTTCTAATATTTTCTAAGACAGTACTAAGGAGCATATTAGGTATTTATCCCGACTATTCCGGTACGGGATTTACCTTTATGTTAGGACAAATTTTACTTCTGGGCTACCTCCCCTCACACGATTAGGCGAGGGCGAGCCGATCGAAAAATATGTTTATTTTTGTTCATTTGTTACTGGGTTACATTTATATTATTATAGAATGTAGTTCACATTTTTCCATTAGTCTTCATAATTTGGATGTGGCTACTAAGGCCCTACGGCTTAGAGCTAGTTGAAGTAGCCGGTCTCGCTCAGCATGCACTATCAGTGAAGATGTTATTAAAGTTACCACTGCAATAGTACCGAGAGTAATTTTAACGGATATATCCTAATTGTAATATATACTCATTCACTCAAACTTTTATACATACATGAGCGGCTCTTAGTTCATACTCTATATTTGCAAGGTTAATCTTCAGGAATACAACGTTGCCGGTCCCTCTAAGACGCGAATGTGGAAGTATCCATTACATCAACAACAACAGGTAAACAGCTCAGACAAGTCCTATAATTACTTATAGGAAAAGCAAGGGCATTTTTATAAGGTATGTGAAACAATGGTCATTTGAAGTATTATTTCATTTTACACATAAATTTATAGCAAAACCAAAAGAATTATGCATTTTTCTATTTAAAAAACAACTACCAATGTCAGTGTTTTACGTATTTTATTAGTAAGCCAATATAACAAAACTTAACTCGCATTGATATGAGAGCAGCAAAAGTTAAATTATATAATTAAAATCAAAACAAATCCAATTTATCAGCACCATTGAAATTTTACATTTTTGGGCAAAAGTAATATTGATAAAATAATACAGTATTAAAAACCAAAAACTATTATAATTAAAGTGATCAATTTCATATTTTTTGATTAGTGGAAGGTAAACTTGAAAAAATAGTTCTCCATCAAGGCTGTAGATGGCCCTCTCAAAGAGATATCTTAATCTGCTCTTCAAAATCGATGAGCTTTGGGAATATTTTAGTTTATGCAAATACTAGCACATTTCCACATCTTCGCTCGCAATGTTTATGCCAAATTTCGTGTATTTTATTGAATAGCTACCATGATTTCAGTTACACTTGACTATTTTAGTCCAATTTAGATAAAACTTTAAGTCCAATTTCATAGCTTTCTAGTGGAAACATTTTTCATGTTATTACATTAAAAGTGCTATCAATCACAAAGGGGATAGGGTCCTTGTTACCATAGGACCTTAGTATATATATATATATATATATATATATATATATATATATATATATATATATATATATATATATATATATATATATATATATATATATATATATATATATCACAGATCAGAGAAGCCTATTTTTGTCAAACGTGAACTAAGATGGCTTTTATATCAGTCGTTAAATTTATATGTTCAAATACAAGGATACCTTTGAATACACCGTCTTTTAAGTGTTTGGTTCTCCCATCAATACTCTCCAGTCGGCCGTCGTTATACAGGCTCGCCCAGCCGCATGGTGGGGAAGCGGTGATATTCCGTACGGGTATGGACATGTTAGTTGGATCCTGACTCATCGTTACTAAAAATAATAATTTCCGTGCTTTTGGTGCAGATCACTATATACCTCAAGTCGTCATATTATACGGTTACCAAACAAAAGTGTTCTAATTTTCCAATTCCACTACTCAATATTTAATTTCGTATGTTATGAAAAAGTAACATGTTACAAACTCAAACATTAATTTTAGTAGTTTCACGCCTTTTTTCAATCTTTAGATATATAAATACATAATTTCAGATACCTATAATACATACGCACAAATATTCAATTTTATTCGAAAAATTTTGTTGGAAGAGTATTATTCGTAACAATTGTTTAAAAATTGTAAGCTATTTATTTATTTTTCTGTCTAATATCTAATGAAGAATGTACACAAGCTCTATGGGCGTCCTAAACGCTTATAGCTGAGCTGTTTCAGCAGAAATATATAAAGTAACGATAGAAAAGACATAAATTTAGTTAAACTTGGATTATTTAGACTTTTATTCCAATCCCTTGATATCCATATATAATAACTATAAAGTACGCATATTTAAAAATTTTAGATAACTTGATTGTTATTTATTATTATGTTGACATTCCAACAATCCAAGTTCTACTATATTTGTTAATGTGAAGCAGACAAATTATTGTACATTGCCCATAGTATACATTGTAATTACATTAATTATTAATATAATTAATTAAAGCAAGATTCCACAATGGTTTTGTTTTATTAGTCAACGATATTTTGGGAGTCGGGAAACTTAAAGTTATACTTAAATATTGTCTATCTTTATTTAAATTTTTATTCCTGAGGCATAATGAATATCGCTTGTTATATTTATAGTGAGACGGGTCTGGATATGGATGTAAATCAGTTAATATGACTTAATGGAACGATTTATTAAAAGAACTTATCTCAAATAACATTTGACTAAATTCGAATACAGAATATTCCTGTATATAATTAAGTAAATACACCAATTTATATTTCAATACCTTTTTAATATAGATAGCAAGGTTTTTAAATATTTACAACAGTGAAATGAATAATACGTATAATTTGTATAAAAATACATTTAAATTTTTAACTAAAAGACGTAAATTCAAGAATCCCATCTCATAATCAATTCATATGTTTATCTCATTTATAGCTATCAATTTTTAAGGGTGGCGTACCCTTTAGGCCGCAGCTTAACTAGGAGGCATGGAAATTGCCTGTTTCGGTAGTGGTAACCCCCCCCCCCACATCAACATACGCCTAGGTAGCAATGTTAGCACGAAACTGTTATGTAAGATGGCAGAAAAAATTTCCAAAGTAATATAATTTCGTAATGCATAGAACAGTAGATGTTTATGGAACTTTGCTTTTGCTTTCTAAACGTTGTATTACTATCAGTTAAAGATTTGATTGTATGATAGTATGGATTTCTTCTTTGCTACATTATTGATCATAAAAACTAAGATCGACAAATTTTAGGATTTGTTATCATCTTTATTTAAATTATATTTTTATGAACAACAGCATAATTTATAGTTTTATCTACATGTATTAAATATATTTACCAAGTATACAATCGATATGTACACTAATGTTTGTAAAATGACTAAATTACCGAAATTGGTTTTATTGTGGATAAAAATGATCTTTACTTATTTTTATGAAGTTTTCAAGTTATGTACTTAGTTGTTTATTCTATACATGCTGAATTTTATTACATACACAACACCAAATTCTCATATCTTCGTTATTGATATAGTATCGTTTAAAATTAAAAAAAAGTAATAAAACATTGCACTTAATAATATTATCATTATGTCTACAGTATTACCACACTGTTTTAGACAACAAAGTATCAGTATACAAATATACAAAGTATACAAAGATAAAGGGACATTATAGTCATGCATGCATTTATCATACGTCACTAGCCTTGCCCGACTGCAAAACATTTTAACGGTGTCTGATATAGGGCATAGATCGGACATTGTACCTTATTTTACGTATGAGTGCAATCTCTGTGAATATTTTTCAATTTCCCGATTAAAAGTACAAATAAATATTTCAAGAACTTTGCTGTTGTCATTATCTTAAGTTAAGCAATTATCGACAAAATAAAAGATGATAACTGAAGTTCAAATTGAGACAGCATAGAAAGTAATTTATATTCAACGATAAGGGTTCTAATTTTAAATATTTACGAAAGCAGCTTCTCTGTAAGGTATATAATGATATGAGTATACTTTATAAAAAAATGTATTCATGATTAACCTATCATATTGCGGCATGATTTATTCTTACACAGAGAGTTTTCATATTTACAAGCATTCAAAAATTGGTGTGAAAAAAGTAAGCGATATAGCTAAAATAAAGTTTTAATATTATCCAAACGTTTTGCTATCTTTTAATTATACACAAGCGTAGGCCGATCTGGGTTTCTTCAAAGAAATTTTAAAACAGTTGGAAACTATTCAAATAAAAATGTAACTTATAAAAATATTGAAAACGTGATATTTTCTGCAAATATAACTAGATTAAAATGTCATGTTTTGCATAAATATTAAAAAAATGTCAAATTTATTAACTTTAAACGGGGGCACTGCTCTACAAGAAACTATAATTAAACCTTTTAATCTCATAAATGTGAAAAAGTCTATCAAAAAAAATTCATTAGAAACTGTACCAAATGAAAGACAATTTTGAAAGTAAGAACCTTCGAAAAAACTTTTTGCAAGATATTTAACCGACATGCAAAGGCATTGAAAATACAAGTATTTTCAATAAGACAAGTCTCATTAATCCGTCAGTCTTTTACACGTCGAGAGTAATCAAAACATTTTAATATTTACAAAAGCTCTTACTGATAATCTTGGATGATTTAAAAACATTTCAAAATATGATGAGATTAAACAAAACTTAAAATCTGTTATTTAAAAAGTGACTACAATTTTCAAATTTGTGAGGAAACTAATAATAATACAAAAATAATAAAAAATCCATTACTCTAATCAATCTATGGAGTTAGAAGTTTGTAGCTTGACTTTCACGTGAAAAACATATCGTAAACATGACAGCTAAATAGAAATTTCATTATTAGCTAAAGCTAATTATTATATATCTGTTAATTTTATAGACACGTAGGTTAAACTGGATTTCTCCAGGAAAAATTTAAAGATGCTGAAAACTATTAAAACAGAAATTTAATAAATTAAAATAGTAAAAACGTGATATTTATTGAGAAAAGATGTGAATTTTTATATATTTAAACTGAATTAAATATTTAAATTGTTATTGTTTATACTAAATTTAGATGAGTTCCAATTACTTTATGAGGCTAAATATACTATTCATTAAAATTTTTATTTATTTTTAATTGGAACTATAGAAGTATAGATTGTATCAATCTCTGATTTGCATTATTAAAAGGTTTCTTTGGAAACTAAAGTTAAAATTATTGATGTATTTTTTTATGAACTTGTGTTCGTAATAGGTCGGTACAACATTTAGCGGTGGTGTTTGCGATTTATATATGTTAAACTTGGAATTATCATCCTTTCAATATCCTAATATAACGTCAAACTTATCTATAATAATATCGGTATACCTCTCAAGTAAGCACCTAGTGCACTTGAAAGATTTTGCAAGATTTCCCATCAGTCTAAAAGCAAATCAGAAAATCATATCGCGTATCGCCTTTATTTATACTATTTAAATGGAAACCGAGAATCAAATAAGTTTACTTTAAATGCTCTCAAGCGGTTCTTTTTGTACAAATACTCATTTCTTGCCTATATCTACTTGGAATACATAATATTTTTATTTATATAATCTGAAATTATAAAATACGCGTTTAAAAAGTTTTTATACAATACAGTTCAATAGTTTACAAAGAGAAATTACGGTTCTACATTATACTCTTGTGAAGTGAATGCATATTTTATACGACAGATAGCAGCAAACGTGACGTAAACCATTATATCCTAATTATCCAACCTAATAAGGGAGGGGAGTATTACATGGTAAAAGGGTGACGACCTGTCGAAGGACTGGCCCTAGAACCATGTAATACTCTAACCTGGGTGCGCGTAACATTGTCATTGCAGCCATTACTGTTGATTGTAATAACAGTGGTGAATGCACGACAACTGTTTTAAGCACAGGCAGTCCCAATCCCTGCCAAGGTTGGTTACATATATAAACATGTATATGTGAAGTAAAATTTTATTAGATCACATATACATTTTGTTTTTAACATATTTTACTTTATTGTAATTCTCACCAATCATAACGTGTACGAGGATAACATACCAACGAGTAACAATGATAGTTTTTCTATGTAAAGTGCAACATGGTCGAAAATCACATTGCTTGGCTTAGCCACTACTTTCTTTAAAAACTATATACTGTGTTGAGTGTAATTCTAATTGTGCTGAAAAACTAACAACAACATTTTCAACATTTGCTTGTTACGTCTTTGCTTTCTATAATCTTTAAATTCTATTCACTTACTAGTGTAAATATTTTTACAAAACTAGTGCAAGAACTTACCTTTTCATTAAATGAACTTCCCACACGTCCGAGTCAGTAACATGGACATAATGCAGTGTCACATAAAACCTCTTTGTTCCTATAGCACCACAAAGTATATATTATTTTGAAACTCAATTTTACTGTCAGGTTAAATTACAATCCAAATTACTAAATTATCAAAATCTATAAATCGGAAAAAATTAAGATTACTGACTTAGAGGGGCTCTGCATTACTGTTCTTCCTCTAGAAGTGCAAACGTTTTCATTTTGTCCTATTTCGAAAATAAATATCTAAGAAATCTTGTTAAATTTATGTAAAAGATAGGGATTGGCGTGTGGTCAATATCTGAGACATGATAAATTGGCTTGTAATAATGACTTCTGAGATGACTGTTGTGTTTTATAGTAGCAGCTCTTTCCTATTATCTTAAAATATATCTAATTGGTTTGTTCACCTTAAAAAGAGGTTATATTCCTATTCTTCGAAACGTCTTTGTTATTTTTGTAACGTTATATATGCTAAAGTGTCCAAAAACCTGATGTCGGTTTAAGAATTCGTGTTGTTACAGCAATGTATAAAAAGACGTTTTGCAAGCATTGGTAGTGTGTACACGATTGTTGTCTTTTACACAAATGTCATATTTTATATATCTTTGTTTTTAACATAACCTACATCTAGCGTTTACATGTGTAGTATTATACATTAAATGTCAATTCATAGCTTTTAATAGTTCTCTGTGTGAGCCATTCATAATTAACTAACCCGCCTTAAAACAAACTCTAATGAATAATTACAATTAAAATATTTCGCAAGGTTAGTATCTAGAAATAATCGACACAATCTAACACAAATTCATGATGACTAGTAAACTAATTACAATAAAATAGGCAGAACTTGATGTTCAACATTAACTAAATGCCAAACATCTGTATAGAACCCACGGTCTATTTCACATTAAAATTTGTTGGTGCATAGCTTGCCATTGTCTGAGTGGAAAATACTTTCTGTTCTTAGCTCTGTAGATCGGAAGTTCTGAAAATTCATAAACGAGATGAAAACTGTGAGTTAAGCCGAGTACATTCACTGGTGATTATTTTTGTGATTAATAAACGGTTGACAGATATTTTAAATGAATGAGGCTCTTTTGTTTCATTATCCCACTTATGGAACGATTTTATAAATACTATACTAGTATTCTGACTGTCAATATTGTTAAACTTATCCTATTTTATTCATCTGCTTTAAGTGTGACAATGAAGGGAAGTATATTTTTTAAAATCAGCACATCATGATATCAGTGGAAGTATAATATAATTAGATTAACTAGTATAACAAGTATAACTAAATTTTATTTCTATAAATATTTTTACTCACCTACTTAACATCCTCTTACCTTACTCCGAACATTTACGCATTCTCTTACAGTATGGTTTAACTTTAAAATAATACTTTACCCTCTCTTCTAGTATACAGTTAGTCATGTTAAAAGATGTTTCGTATTGTCAAAAACTGTGATGCAACAATGATCCAAGTGTATGAGGAAGGTAATGAATTAAGTTGACATTACATATTAAATGAATCAACAAAACCTCTCTCTTGAGATATGCAAAATATTTATCGTCACAAACTGTCTGGGGATTGTGTTAATATATGATTTTGGTCGTGAAAAATCGCCAAAAACACACTTATTTTGTTAAGAATTGTTGGTTAGACACCCTGATTAGTGTTGAACTTGTGAACCTGATTCTATATCTCATTGCGTGTACAGCCCTGACAACATAGTGATTAAAGAAGTAAGGATGTTCAATTACAAAACGTATTATTAGGAATTACAGACATTCAATGAGGAAACGTGAAACCTAGGCTACCTTGCTAACGTTTAATAAATAACACTAAGTTTTCTGATTTCGTGTAAATGCTTCGAAAAACACCTGCTTTAATGATACAAGAAGAATCTTTGAAAGCATGGCTGGTGATTCAGAACCTTTGTTGTTGGTCCTTTAGATTGTCGACCTAAGCAATCCCACATATACACAACGAAGATAAAAGAAGTCTCACTAGAACATTGTCCACAGTGCGAACCAACGGCCAGACCTAGGAACTCGGATTCTCGCATTACTAACGACTTCTGTTGAGTAGTCCTTGTAAATACCTCCGGAGACCCTTTGATTTAGACTGTCTCTGTTCCTACCATTTCTTCAGTGCTGTTGCTACCCTGCCTCAAGTGCCGACAACACCCATTATTAGAGACTGAACCACTTAGTCTATGAGCCGAGATCAAATTAGCATTATATAAGCACACTACTTGATTTAAAATTTATATTTAAATTCGACAAAAAAGTACTAGTTAATCTATAATTAAGTTACTTGTAATAATAGAAACTTTAGAAATAGTTCAGAAGCAAAATCAAATAAATATATAGTATGATTTTTCTTAAAGGTATGGTATGGAATAAAGCTCCGCTCCTTCATCAACAAATCTAACAAACGACTGTTGATTGTTGGCAGTTTCGGTTTTACATCTGTTGACTGAAGATGATAATGTTCGACAGATTTTGAACCGATAGACTCTGATGTTTGTAATGGCATCTGCTACGAAAGCGTAGGAACTAAAATACTTTGTAAAGTTTGTAGTGGGGTTTGTCCAAAAGGACGAATGTCAATAGTCAGTTAACGAAAGGAGGTGATATACTTGTATTTGTTCGTAAAGTTTAAAAAAGTCAATTGTTAATAATCCCGTTACGTTTCCAGATCTCCAACCTCTCAAAACTTCTCTTTAAGACAGGGAAATATATTTTTTTAGTGCAAAATTTGATGCACTATTTATGCATAATTTAGAAATTAATTTTATGCAAAGTTTTTAATTATGTTATATTTGATGTAAAAAATAACTATCGGGCAACGTTTGCAATATAAAATTTGCTATTACGGAGCAAGCCAGCTTCTGAACTTTTTCCCTATACCATTATAGAATGAAGCCATCTCAAAATACATTTCAATCTTATGTTTCTAGAAATATTAAGAAGCCGGTTAGGTAATTAGGATTTGTATTGGTTTAAATAACAATGAGACCATGATGGCGCAGACGTCTCATGGTGAAAAACTTTTAAAATTGAAAAAGGAATATGTTTTAGGAACGTTTACAAAACAACAGGTTAGCTTGATATTGTTGTAACTTAAATTTCAAAATTCGATCAAGATTAATTCATTTTCTTAGCCAAGACATTCTTAAAAGACTTTGCATTTTAAGTTTTCTTAGTCATTTTTATATTGGTCAAAATGATCTATTTACCACAAAAACAGTAACTGTTTTAAAGGAAACATCTGAATAACAGTAAAATAAATTTCATAATTTATCATGAGTCCAAATTGTAAACAATACTAGTCTAGTATTATTTTCATCTGCCCCTTGAAGCTCTATACTGATGGCTACGGAAAATTCCTCGTCAGATTTGATAGGAGCTTTGAAGACACTTAGAATTGGCCTGAAATTGGTAATTGCTTTTGTTACATATATCCCAAACTAAATACTTATATATAAAATTGGCAGATATATCCAATGATCTTTTTTATCTTAGGCATTTACATGTTGTATTTTAAACAATGTATTACCATAAAATTTAACATATTTAATTATTTGATCCATATCATCCATAACAACAGTTCTCGCACATTTTACCACAGACAGGCTGCTTGTTAAACAGTAGCTCAAATATTCCACTCTAGAGCAATTGTAATGTAATGTATTGAATACTGGACACGGCCCATATAAATGGGGTTTTATAGTTATTGACTTGTTGAAAAAAGTATCTCTTTATGGCGTATAAACCGCACTCGTTTGAGGTTTCCATTTTTATAGTTTTATTAGTCGTTTTTGTCAATGAAAAAGTTTTTATGATATTTAAAAAACGATGCCAAAACTGAATGTCGTATGTTTATTGTTTTTACGCGTTTACACACTCCCAAACTGTAAAGGTAACTACTAGTTTTTATTTTAATAGTCAGTTAATTTTATAACATTAGTTTACTTCAATGACACTTTACTAAATAGATTAGAAATACTGCTAATATTATCACATTTGTCTTTTGTTTCACTGGGTTGGAATTAAACTGTAATTGTTTCTAATAATTATAATATTCTTTCGTAAGAAGACTTACTTAACATTTTATAAAACAGATTTGATTCACATTAACTTTAGGACTGGTAATGGACAGAATTTGATACATTTTAATTATATAATTATATTAATCCAGTACAATTTATATTATAAAGTATAAAAATGTATTTGATAAGTAGGGCCTATAATCTTTGAATCGGACCCCAGAATAATTACTGTCAGTAACAATATTATCACCAACGGTGAAATATGTTACTTACCAGATCTCATTAAGTCGTGTTTGTGTCATCCGCTCGGTGTGACATAAATGTGACATAAATTTAATCTGTAATCTAATGTGAAAAATATACAGATGCTTAAACTTCATTTACAATATGTAATAAAACCTAATACAATTTGTTAAAAACTAATGTGCTAAACTAGAGCCGTTTATCCGATATTATTTTAAATAGTAAGTTACATAAATATATATTTAAAATATTTCTATTTATATTATATTTTATAATTTTATCACATATGTGTAGATACTTCGAATATAATATAATATAACATTAAAGATTAAAATAAATTAATGGTGTAACAAAATGAACTATAATTGTACTCTATTGTATAATAAGTTTTGTCTGGAGTGGTAGGGTTGTTATAAAAGCAGAAACATTTCCAATAACAATAAGCGAGAACTGCAAAGGAAATAAATATTCTTAGCTTGCGACTCTCCACACTCTTAGACAGGGAGTTCACCATGGTCCCAGACAAACTGTTTATTGTTCAGTAATAGATCAGCGTTACTACCTACCGCGTTTCCTCTCATACTGTACTCTCTAGACGCTTTAGATATTTGTAACTTATTAACCTCGAAAGTGATTGAAACGGTTGCTGTGTATTTATAACTATAAATATATACCTAGCAATAACATCGTTATCCGCACCCACGTAGAGCATTGCATGTTAATAAGGTCAGCCCCTTGGCAGGTGGTCACCCTTCTACCGTGTAATACTCTTATCTTTATTAGGTTAGGTTTGTGTATGTTGGGCAATAATGTGAAACCTGCTTGTCAGATGGGTGCTGCCATCTATTGTAGTCAGTAAGCATCTACACGACAAGGTTATATAATTTATTATTATATTATAATTGAAACTTCCGGAAATACATGGTCTGAATACTTTATAACAGAGTCCTGATTACAATTTAATTATCTACAAACGTGGTCAGTGTACATTTAACAAGGTAATAAATATATGCCTTATACGAGCCGACTGAAATATAAGCGATAACTTTTAGATTCTCGGTGGCTATTTAAAGCATAAAGATAAAGATGCTAATGTATCTAAATTTTATCGAGTTATCCGGTCCGAATTAACTGTTTACACTTATACCAAATCTTTCATGCATTGCATTGAGAGGTATCATACACGTCGGTATCAAATATCCAAATATGAGTTTAATGTAAAATAAAAATCTCTATGATTTATAATTTAGGACATATACCGAACTAAGTAAGAACCGCCCAGTTGGCATTATCACTAACTTCATACGGATATAATACTTTTAATGAAAAATGTTAATATTATATCTTCGTAACACTATATAAATTGGAATTTGTACTTTATACTTATTGTAAACCATGTACTGTTGTTCTTTTCATTATTTTCTCATGGTTAGAGTATGTTTGGTGTTACAGCTACTAAAATTGAAGGTTGAGCAATAAAACATCAATACTACTTGTGCTGCTGTAACAATCCCTTTACACAGCTTTATGTGAGGGTGTATTTATTTCCGTTGCCCAAATACTGGCTGGTATTCCTTCAATTACCTATCTCTATTAACAAAGAAAAGGGATATATTTATAACAGCACTTTACAATCATATCTTGTAGCGCAACTATCACTCAGATAGTTCTTCTTTACCAATGTGACCAAAGTGAACTGTTAATTAGAAATAATCAATTAGATTTATACAATATGTAAGTTTTATAAAAAGTGAGTTTTTATTGAATTTCTAGTTAGTTTTTAGTTCAATGTAGACTTTGTATTACAAAACAGTACTTAACTATTTCATTACAATGTTCCGCTATTAAGGACTAGACAGGGATTTACATACATGGTGTTGTAATCCGTCAGTCTGTGGAGCTCTCGATGGAAGGTTTAGAGACTTGTAACTTCGTACACAGGTTCCCCTTGTTTCACGAAAGGTCAAAGGACAATTATCATATTTTATTGCAATACTTCAAAATTAAATTTAAAAATGTTTGATGTATGGTTTTATTTATCCACTTGGTGTTCTTAAGCATCTACGGGGAGCAATTACATTTTAGAACATGTCGTATAGCGTTTTTAAGCAACCTTTATAAAAATAAAATACAGAAAGCTGCAACACTATTTTCTAATTTCTAGTCAGATTCAGGTAGTCTACACCGTTACCATGATATAACTTCTAGCTAAGTCCTCTCTTATCTGCTATTAAAAATATTGTGTTGTTTCTTGTGACGAATAATTTATTATGCCTTCACACCATTCCCAAGCTTCCTGCAATTTGAAAGCAGTGTCATACGCCTATGTTTAATCACAGAAATCTGTGATCGACCTCTACCTGCAGGGATCGAGTAAGATCGAAAATGGATTGGAGTACTGGAAAGGAAAAGATAGCTTCAAACTATTTATAACTTGTCAATAACTAGTCAGCGACAGCACGACAGTTCAGGCTGTCAGTGCTCACCGCACGACGTTCTCCCGCAACATAACGAGCACACTTCAGCGTCTGTCTATGTGCAGACAACACATGGAGCGCCAGAAAGAATGAGTTTGTGGTTTGTTCTTATACTGAAGTGGTTTTTTCAAGATAGCTCATAGCTACTTGTCCTCAAGCCATGTGGCTGTTACCAAAAGCAGAGCCTTCAGTCAATGGAATTGACTTTGCTAGAAGTTCAAGAGCGTAATGTCTGTGTGTTAGCTTGAGTTTGTTGCCAAAGAAATTTTTAAATTCTTACTATTTCTAAAAAAGTTGTATTACTTTGATATTCTTATTTTATTTCCAGGTTAGTAAACAATAGTAAACATTATAAAGGACACAGATGACAACAGTTAAATATACTTAATAAGTTACCATGAATACGAAGTGATATTTACAAGGGACGCTTTCATAAAAATCCACTAATTGATAGTATACGTTTGGTATTATACAAGGGAGAAATTGACGATTTGCAATACTACGACTGAAAGCATCGTTGATGGACAGACATTCAGTGTAAATATTGGTGTTTAGCCTCCAATAGGTATGGTAGTCTTGCGTCCATCTGTTTCTCCTTGGAGCTCTGGACTGCCGTATACTCGGCGTTCTTCATTAAGTTTGATGAGAACCATTGAGGTGACATGAAGCAGGTAAGTCCCTGGCAATGAAGTGGAGTCAAAACACGAAATTATGTTTACAAATTCATATTTTTATTGAACTATATTCCCCAATTATTCCCGTTTCTAATGATGATTATATATCAAATATAAAACACACACCCATATATTATTATGTTAAGCACATCAAGTATGAACCTAGACATGGGCTATCTCGTACGGAACCGACATCTGGGTCCAAATTCCACTTCGCTATAATTTAAAATAAAAACTTAGGATAATACCAAGCATTTCCAGATACCATAAATTATAATTCCCTAAGATGGTATTTTCATTGTATTTTTCATTAAAAAATATGGGTAGAATCACTATACTTTCAGAGTAGGTCATACTAATTTAATGGATCTACCTACGAAAGTTTTTCTTACTGATTTTTCATTATTTATGAGGAAAAGATGTCTAAGAAAATGTAAGTATAAAAATTTATTTTGTAAAAAGATTATAGAGATGTTTATTTTCGTTCTCATACTAAAATCTTGGGGAGGGAAAGAAATAATAACCGCCTCTTTAAAAAATTAATTCAAAAGCCTTATGTCTAATAGCTTTTGTGCTGCATGATATAAATTTAGTATTGTGGTTTTCGCATTCCCATAACTGTAGTAATTGTACGTATAATTTATTCATTATTCGTAGCGACATTAAAATATTGCTTTAGTTACTAAGAATTTTACGTCTCTTCAAGTCTGTTTGGGTCATCCGCCCCACGGTAACCAGAACTAGAACTCTTGTTCTAGTTACCGTGATCCGCACGGTATGACAAAGCTCGGCTGGGGCTGATCTCGTAGCTGCGTGCCTAGAATATATTAGTTATTACATTGTTGAAAACTTTTGTTACCTCTTTCTTATCAAATTGAAATTTTTTCCTTCCAAGATTGGTTCATTATTTTGTATAAACTCAGTACAATATATGCATTTTATTCAGTTTATTTCCTAGATATTTTATTTTAGTTTAAAACAACGAGAAGTTTAATTAAATAAAAATAATTAAAAATATTAACCTAGTTCACAAGTAAATTTTTCTAAAATAATTAGTATTGTATAATTTAAAGTAAGTGGTGAAGATAATTTAACAAGGGCAGCACTTACTTTTTGGTTTATTTTAGAAATCAACCTGGAAAATTTAGATGAATATGAACCAGTTGTGATAACCATGATTACGTAAGAAATCACTAACTAGAGTATAATGCAGTTTAAATTCCAAATGCATTAACACTTTTTAAATGACTACAACTTCAAAAAGAGTACAGTTATAAAAATTACTCACAAATAAAAAATCATTTAATAAAACTTTCATTCCAATTTATCATAAAATACAAAATTAAAGATAACCATTATTATTGGAAAATATTACCAAGTAATTTTTTATTTTGAAAAGTATGGACATCCCCGTTAAAGGTTGTTTGTAAAACGAACAAATTAAAATATACCAGTACAATCCATTAAACAAATAATCATCCTTAGATATTTGTTATGTCTTATAGTATTTGTATTTTAGAATGTACATAATCAAAATTAAAATATTTCCCATTTAAGCCTGTTTAAATTCACCTTTATGTTGAAACATCTTAGAAGGTTTCCACTGAGAAGGCTCATGTAAAGTAAACTCATTTATAACCACCTTATACAGACTGATTAGGCATTCTAGTTAAACATGTATTAAAAATTTAAAACTTCTTTAGTTGCAAACCAGTTTATTTTCTCACCATATGTAAAAGCACAATAACTTATTTCCACAAATGTGTAAACTTTCTTATTATAAAAATAAAATAAGAAAATTGTCGTTTTGTTTCAATTGGCTAAGCTTAGGTAAGTAATATTTTTTATTTAAATCCCCAAAGCATTATATAAAAATGCCTAAAGTATGTAATACCATTTGGTTAAAAATTTATGTTATGTTATGGTCTTCCAGAAAAAAGCCAAGTTACTGTGAACTAAGCCTGTATGCATGTATCATTAATTCAAACTTTTACTGTTAATAATAATCTCATAGTATTAATATATTTTATAACTCACAACAATCAATCCTCGTGTCCACGAAAACACCATTTAAACACCATTTGATTCAATCTGCTACCGGTTGATACGAACAATGTTAGCAGTCTTCGCAATTATTTGGAACTGTGACCTGACACCATGGCTGAGCCTCTGGCGATTTGTCGCTAATATTCTACAACGAGTAAGTCAAAACCTTACATTGAATACAACCCACACAGATGCAGTCTGAATTATTCAGCAATGAAGCCTTGAGTATGACTGAAGCAACTCAAGAATTTGTCATGTTAGATCTAAAAGAATAATATAATTACTATGACATCTAAGGGTCTGACTCCCTCCCCAATGAGGAAATAAACCGTGTTATACAGTGAGTTGAACCTAAGAAAACTTCTGACATCAATTAAATGTCAGTGTAGTCGCTAATGCTTCCAATGTTCTTTGTACTTTTGCTGTGAACTTAATCATTTACTATAAATTTAAAATTGACTTCCCTTCACGTCGATGTCGACTGACACGCGCAGTGTCAGAATCTTGGCTTGACATTGCAACTGTTGTCGGAAAAAGGAAGACTAGAAGTCTAGAACATGAATACTGGAATTATTCGAAGTTTTACTCATAGTTCAAGAGCACTCGTAAACTCAACTAATAAAAAATCACGACGGTATTAGCTATTTATCGACACAACTTATAATTACGACAACGTGGTCTCGTCAGAAGGACATATACTGTTATTAATTATTATAATTATTACGAATTTACAATTTTACTTTGTATTGAATTCATATTAGATGTCTCGTATGAAAGGGCTGGTTTACAATATGAAAATATAAATTTTACTTATAGACAAGGCGCGCGAGCCCTTGCTTGTCAGCCACCAGTAACGAGTAACAGGGTTGCGAAAATGTGTGTAATTTAAAAAAAACAACTAAATAACGTTACTAAGTGATCAACATTGTAGAATTTGTCGTTTATAGCTTTTAAGTTGGAAACTTGTCTTAATTATATTATTAGAATTTTCGAAGGTATTTGACTGTGTTGAGCAATAAACATTGTTGCACAAGTTGGAAAATATGGCGTTCGGTGTCCAATTGTAGCTTGCTTATTACCTCAAAAAGCTATATATATATATATATATATATATATATATATATATATATATATATATATTCTTACAACACTCTAACTGTGCTCTTTGTTTCAAAAGTAGTACAGGAGTTGGAAATAAAATATTTTGTTGGTTTGAAATTTTGCTCTTAGTATTTACTGATATTACTTTTAAAAATAACCATTCAAAATCCAATTTTACGACTTACTGCTTAAGACAAAGATGAATTTGAAGCAGCAGCTGTGAATCGATGCCTTAACAGAGTCAGTTTTCTTGGTGTTGCTTGTTTTAGAGTTGCAGCAGGTATTTATAACTTACGTAAGCTATCAATCGTATTCTCAGAATTAAAATTTAATTTGGTACACTACAGCGTTATCTATCCGCACTTAGAATATGGTGTCAGATTCTGGCAAGGCTTTGCAAAACACAAAATTGAAAGTATAATTCCTTTTTTTAATTTCATACAAAGATGCTTTCAGGGAGTTTGGATTGCTGATTGCGCTGCCATTTTAGTCCACACGTAACATTCCTTTGGTAATTGCTTAATTTTTGTAAAGTAAGACTTTAAATAATTTACTCACTC
The DNA here is from genome assembly GCF_021130785.1 of Homalodisca vitripennis. Taxonomy (NCBI): domain Eukaryota; kingdom Metazoa; phylum Arthropoda; class Insecta; order Hemiptera; family Cicadellidae; genus Homalodisca; species Homalodisca vitripennis. The sequence continues at coordinate 256,221 of NW_025776342.1, forward strand.
TAATAACAGCAACTATGCTATCTCTCACGTGAATATTATTTTCTGTCCTTAACTGATACTACACTACATGTACATGTAGGATACGTATGACATAGTTACTTTGTTTACGTTTACGAAATTCTATGTTGACTCTAAATCTTCATCCAAATTCTACACCAAATAGTAACCAATAAACTTAAATTGATTAGGTACAATGAAAAGCTATATATTGCCAGATATGTCATATCAAAAGATGTGTTTTACATATTTGAAGTTACATATTTACTGGCATTTTATGATAGTACGGTTAAATCTACATAGATAATGGTTACACGCTTAAAAAATGTTATCCGCAATTAAACGAATGCCTCGATCTTTTTATCAATATATTTATTATAAAATAACATTATTATAATTTATATCATAAGTTTATTTTATGTATAAATGATACTTTCATTACATGCTTTTGATGAAAATCTTATATAAAAATACTTAAAATATTATAACTTATTATCATTTACAAATATATTATGCCATTGTGTATAAATAATTCTTTGATCACACGTTTTTGAAGAAAACGTTATCATACCTAGTATTAAATATCATTTGTGTTTACTTAACAAATTTCAGTGCTTTGGTCAAAAACATCATTTGAAACTGTGCTATCACTAATTCAGTTACAAAGGCCGACGTCTTAGATAACTCGGATATCGGCACTCATACTTTGATAAACATTTTATATATATATATATATATATATATAAAATTACTACATTATAAATTACATGAGCAACTACATACTTTAATTATTATGTTCTGATTATTAACTTGGATTTATGTTTCAGGCTAAAATATTACTTATCCTCAATACGAGTAACGTAAGTATTTGGGCAATGTAAACTGTAAGTTTTAATGCCATTCTGAAACTACTGTTTTATTTAAACCTTCCCGCTTGTTCAAATATTATCATTTAAGTTACTAGGAATGATACAGCCAACTAATATTGGTGTCATATTTGTAATTCGATAGTCTTGTTCTGATTATTTGCAAGTGCCTTCGGCCCTGCGATGACCCGACTTCCCCTCTGTCACGCTGTCAGCTAACACTTTCTCACGAGTGTTGCAAAACACACAAAGAATGTATGTCGATTGAATGGAAAAACGTATAAAGGTGTGCGTGCGTGTAGACGTACATGTAACTCTAAAAACAATATTCCACTACACTACACATCAAGGTAAGCAACTTTTACTTTCATATATTAGTCTTAAAACACATCGTTATTGAATAAATTAATAGTAACAGAAACTGTTTTAAATATCTACTTTATTAAGGAATCTTTCTGTAAATGTAATGGCTTTCTAAACCTTATGATTTACATTAATATATATTTAAGATTTTATATGTTTACTAATCTGATTGTTACAGGGTGATGCGGTCAATTCGGTTGGAGGTCGCCCCACTCACATACACTAGGTAATGTATTGCTGTAGTCAAAAATATTATAGGTCTAATAAGTTTGGCTACAATAGTGCTTTCGGAATGGCACACTAATATTAATTGGTTCAGTTTCTGTTTACAAAGAATATTATTTAATATTAATATAGTTACAATTACTCATGACAATATTATTTGATACTTATTTTAGGTTATCGTATTTAATTGGTGTCAAAAAAAGAAAACCAAGTAAATAAAGACCAATTCTGGTCTTTATACGGAACAGTCCTAGAAGTATATCGTGCCACAATGTCAAAGTGAATATTTAATACTCCAACGATTACGTTTTAATGATAGGCAAACATGGACTTGGAGATAAAAAGGGAAACTTTGCACCGATAAGAGACATTTTTGAAAGCTATGTAAATAACTGCAAAGCCACTTGCAATGTCAGTTCATATGATACTATCGATGAAATCCTGGAACCCTACCGAGGCCAATGCAAATTTCGCCAGTATATAGGAAAGACCCTGGCAAAGAATAGGATTCACACCTCCACCCTTTTATCTTTGTATACCCATTTGTCGTTGGCTCCCAGTTTAACCACTTTTCTGAAACCTCTTAATTTTTTAAAATTTACGTGTAAATTTCAATTTTTGCCAAAAGTTTCCAATCTGTTGATCATATGCTGCAGGCCTGCGGCTGTAGACGCTATCATACTCTTGCTTCAAGTGACAGCGGTGAATGCACGGCAATTTTTTTGAGCACAGGCAGTCCCAATCCCTGCCTTAGTTAGTCATTTGAAATTTAGAAAGTGACATTATTCTAGATCTCATACATGTTTCCTTTATGCGACTTGTTGAATTTGCCAATCGTATGAAACGTTACGAGAGTTACATGACAAGGAGTAACAAATAACACATTAGTGATTAGTTTTTTTTATTTGTTAGAAACAAATTATTTTTCTATATTACAATTAGTTTAGAATTAATACCAAAGAGGGTGGTTTTTGTAGAGTCCCAAAGTGCTAGGGTTAAAATTCCCAAGGGATGGCAACTACCTTTTTCCTAATAACTATTTACTATTTTGGGTACAGATTCTTATTCTTCTGTTAATACCAGAACAATTATGTCTAATTACCTAACTATGTCGTGATATGATTTCTGTATTGAAGTTCCGGCACCGCAGCTTACATGTAACTGGCCCCCAATCTTTATATGTAAAATTCAACTTTCTGTAACGGGTATATATTCTAATACCGCTGAAAAAGTTGTAAAAAATAAATGCTACACCTATATTATTATTAAAACAAATTGACAAAACGGCCGAGTCAATGATACACTCAAATCATGAACTAACATATACAATCTCTTTTCACTTTTGGCACTGGAAAAGATCAAACTCAACTTATTAGTAATTAAGAAAATGAGGATTACTATGCTCTACTCAGCGTTACTGTTTTCCTCTAGAAGTGTTTTAATTTGTTTCCACTTATTAAGAAACTAATAAAAAAATACTTATTGAATTATTGTTACTAAATTGAAGTAAAAGGAAAAGGATTTGCCTCTCCTAAGCGTAAGGCCGTCTAGACTGAATCTTAGAGCTACTTATGTCTTAGATAAGGTGGTTTGTTACTGCGCTGAACAATAGGGTAAACATTTACCATTGGAATTTACCATGTCCATGTGGTGTGAGTCCTTGACTGTGAGTACTTACAGTACAAAATCATCTTGGCGGATCCAGAAGTGCGGAAATAGGGACAATAGTCCCGCCGAGATTAAAAAAAAGTTTTTTGAGAAAAACTTAATCGCTCTCCTATTGCAACAATAAACTACAATTAACTTTAATTAATGATCTTATCATAGTTCCTATACTGTATTTTCTTTCTAATTATTTATGCGTTTTGTACCAAAATGAGAGACCAACCGAAATTAAAGAAATCATTGTTTTTGCTAAGGGCGCAGTGTAGTGGGCACAACGGTTATAGCAAGAGATAACAGTTTCTGATTTTAAATTCAAAAGATTTTAAATTTAAGTACAGGATGGTGAATTGCATCTAGGTAATATCGGAAATGTGGTACAACTGTGTATAATTTGCACTGCATTTGTGACGGGCATGTATTACAGTAGAATACTTTTCCTACTTTAAAAAACAAGAATGTCTGTATGTACACCCCCAGGCTATTTCAGATTAGAAACCAATAGAAATACCTGTAAATCAGACAGCTGTTGGAGTGAAGTTTTTCATTGTCTCTTTAAAATAGTTAGGTATGTTGACGTAAGGTTACGTCAATTTTTGCCTTAAATTTTCAAAACAAGATTAAAATTGTGTGAATTACTATTTACTGATAAACACGTTAGTTGATTTTAAACGGTTAAGACACATTTAAACTGAATAGCACTCTTTCGTTAATTTGCCCTTCTATAGAAATAGTGCATTTATATGTACTTACGCTATCTACCCTACATAACAGTCTGGATTACCTCTGAGGCTATAGACGTCCTGACTATATGAAGGACATCCCATGAAGACATAATCATCATAAAATCTTATATCCTCTATGTAAAAAATAAGTATAAAAGATAAGTTCAAATCCATATCTAATTCATCCTCACAACCAGCAATACTCTAATATCTTATCCTGTAACTGGTAACATTGACAGGGGCTCTAAAAGTTTAATATAGAAAATTAACTATTAAGTTTTGATCCAACAATAATTTGATGAAAACAAATCAATGGGAAGACATTGTGCTGAAACTAAACAAGAAAGATTTGAGCATTGTTTTAAAATAAAATAAATCCTCAAAATACCAGCACACCCTGATGAAAACTACATAGTTTAAACATTTAGACTTAGTGATATTTTTTTAAATTGTTTTAAAATCAAATACTCTATTTGCAATACAATTTTAGTGTTTAGATATTTTTCTAGGTTTTAGAGTTTCGATTGAATTAATATTAAATTTAAAATAGCTAAATTCGATTACGTTTTAAAACCAACTGTGCCACAAAGATCTGTTTGAAACATTTTATGATAGTGAAACTGTGTCATATATGATGTGCTATGTTTACATTTAGCAGTTACGTATTTATTATTTCTTCTAGTTAGGCCTAATCTAATTTCCATCCTGACAGGTAGTTGTGATTGTAAAATGTTTTTAACTAACCTAACTTCAGAGATATAATCCTTTTTGACTTATAGAATATGAAACATTATATTATTTAACAATGTATACCGTCGTCTCTATGAAAACCAACCTCTAAATGTTAATATGTTAGACATGGGAGTGAAGCAGCTTAAAATAAAGTAACTTGTATATTGAGTGCATACAATTGGAAAATTTAAACCAGCCAGTAATGTTTAAATAAGTTGTTTACCACCATTTTTAGTCCTCACTAAATCGTTAAATCTGAGACTCCGTCAAAGAAACCTAGAAGTTCATCCTGGTATTTCTCCAAACTGGTAAATCTAGACATTTTATTTTTTGCACCTGTCTTAGCTCTTGTTAATGAATAAAATATTTTCCAGCAGTAATTTCCTTAGATTAAGAAGTATTAAAAAAATTAAGTTATGAAAACATATGTAAGTGGCTATTTAATATAGCTTACACATAAAAATAACTAACTCGGCAATATATGAAAATTACGTATTTTGAATCGTGGTTTAAATACAGTGAGACAACATAGTTTTAAAATGGTGTCGTCAAAGTAAATTATATTAAATTAATTGGTTAGTTATCAATAAATGTTCTTACCTTAACAATATGTGTTATACTTAGATAGTAACTGTACAGTATATTTGCTCTAGCGTGCATGCTGACCTCAGCTTTTTATTATAATGTAGTAAAGAACCGCAGTGAAGGTGACAATATCTAAACTTTTACCACAACAGTAATGTGTCAAATATCGCCACGCTTATCTGCCTAATATCGACCATTATGTTTACAATATCGCTCACTCCGGAATTCCTAGCTTCCTACCTGGGGGCTGGTCATTCTTTTGTGTATGTCTAGCCTTTGAATAACTCTACGTACATTACTATCTAAACTGGTCACTCTGTCGCTTTTATGGAGCACTAGCACTCACATTGTCTATTCAAGTTTATTTCCAGACAATACTCTTACATGCGTTATTCCGTCGAGTTTATATATATATATATATATATATTTTATATATATATATATATATATATATATATGGCTCTAGTATTAATTATCCTAAAAACTAATCTTCCTAAACTAAACTTTATAGAGAATAAAAGTGTAGCCTTGGGTTCATAAAAATACCATACCCAACAATAAAATCGTTATTCGCACCCAAGTAGAGCATTGCATGGTCAGTCCCTTGGCAGGTGATCGCACTTTTACTCCTCTCTCTTATTAGGTTAGGTTTGTGCATGTTGGACAATAAAGTCAAACCTGCTTGTCTGGTGTGTGCTCAGACATCTATTGTAGACAGTATGTTTCTACACGATAATGTAATACAATGCATTATTAGACTCTCATTGTGACTTACAGGACTATAGGGTATACATAGTTTATAACAGCATTCTGTTTACAATTTGGTTATCTAAAAAAGTGATCAGTGAGCATAAGTATTTACGTTATAAGCCGACTGAAAGATAAACGAAAACTTTTTTGATTCTCGATTGCTTTTTAGAGAATTAAAGCAAAGATGCTAAGCTATATTTGATCGAGTAGTTGGTTGTGCTAGGAGGTGTTTTTACACTTATACCAAATGTGGAAAAATTGCCTTAGAGCTATAAAACACTTTGATATTAAGTATTGAAATATGACTTTAATTTTAGTAAACAATGAGATTTTTATTCTTTGATAACTACCGAATTAAACAAGGACCATTCAGTAGATTAGCACTAAGTTCAAACGGATATTCTATTATTTTAAACACTTATGAAATAAATTGAAATTTGTGACTTTATACTTATTTGTATAGATCATGGACTTATTCGTCTATTCGATATTTTTAATGATATACGTGTTAGAGCACATAACATTTAAAGTTGAACAAAATACGTCAGTACTACTTGTGCTACAGAAACAATCCCTCTTAGCGATTTGCAAGGTGGTCTAGAGGTATATACTATTTTATGTGAGCTTATATTCGTTCCCGTGGACGAAATTCAGGCCGGTATTCCTTGAAATACCTATTTATATAAGGTAATATAACGAATATATACTATATAAATGTACTTTACAATTGTCTCTTCTAGTGCAACTATAACTTGATATATCTTCTCCGCCAACGTGGCTGATTTGAGTGTCATTAAAAATCATTCATTAGCGTTATACAATGTGAAGTTTTAGGATGTGCAATATTTTACTATCATAATAGCTAATGTTTTGATTATTGAAAACTTTTTTCATGTACATAAATATATTGCAAACACTTTTTTATTACAATGTGTCGATATTGAGCGCCCGATAGGGCCTTACAGAAATCGTATTGTAATTCGTACGTCTGTGAAACCCTCGATGAGAAGGTCTAGAGAATTCCTACACATGGTCCTCTTGGTTCAACAAGGATCAGTAATGAATAAAAGGTCAAAGGCCAATCAGTCTGCTAAATCTCTTGATAGAAAGGTTATACAGAATTTATGGTTGGTTTATAATTTCTAGTTGGAACAACTTTATTTATGAGAGGGTTACAAAGTCAAATAGGGGTCCTAAAATAGCTTATCATTGACACTCTGACGAGTACTTTGATACATTGTTGTATCAGTTTAATTTATATATTCATTTCTATATTTATTTCACCAAGAATAAATGACCTCAAATTAATGTATGCATCACTTACATGGTTAAAAGTTTTTTAAGTATAAGGTAATTGTGCAAAATTGTTCAAAAATATAAAACGCCACATAATATGTATATATATAAAAGTTTTCTTCCTCCAAATAAAATAAACTAAAATAAAATAAACTTCTTGTTTAAAAAATAAAATCAAACTAAAAATTTAACACTCAAAAATACGCGTGTCATACCTACCTTACCTCCCCTTCCAGTACACAAACTAACTGAAAACCAAGCCTTTGATTGTCCTCCAACTATCGAATCACAAGAGAACAAAGTAACCTTCAAACTACCCCTATAGTAGTAGCGTTACAAACTAGACTACCAAAAAAATGTACTATCTCACTGTATCATGATACATCCACAGACTCTTTATTGAGAAATTACATAGTTTAATGTACCTATACTTTGTCATTATTAATTGCATTCTAAGATGTTTTCTCCAATAAATACTTAATCATTAAATTTCAAATTGAAAATGCTACACATTCAAAGGGAATGATTAATACAAGTTTACTTATTTAGATTCAAATGTAGAGTACTGATGAAAAGCGATAATCAGGAGCTGCGTTAGCTTTAAGACCCAGGATCCGATAACCGTGCGCACACGGTCCCAGACTTGTAATACTTGATTATTAAATGGCATCCGATTTCTATCATGTTGTTTGTTAGTAATGAATGTTACTAAATCTATTTTATCCTGTTATTAAGAGGATAATATTGGCAATCATTTCAAATTTTCCGACACATCTGTATATCGCAAGACGTAATGTAGCATTAGATAAATATCTGGTAGTGTTGAATAAAGTATTTTATCTTGTTAAAATATAAAATAATATTGACCAGGAATACATTTAACATCGATATAGTAGTACAGTATCTTAATATTTGTTTTATATATATTTATAACGATACCATTAAAGCTAGTGGGAACTGGTATAACAAGAAGACGCTTTCTGATCAAGAAAAGAAAGAGTGGTCTGTGACGTATAACATAGTCTATAGTGTCCGTTCTATCCCTACCATACAGGTAGTATAATGAATAAAAAAATGTATTTAACAGTCTCTTTAAAAATTGTAATTTTGCCAACAAGTGTATCATATTGTCAGAGAAGAATAAAACAAATGTAATACTTATTAGAAATTACGTTGCTTATATGTGCAAATAATTTAAATGATTTATTACATAATTTATAAGAAAGAAGGTGATCGACAGCCGTACTATTTTGGTACAGGTTGAAATGGGAAGGGCAAAAATATAAAATGATAATTTTCCTTAAGTCAGAGTTAACCATATTTGTATTTTATTTACTCTATGCAAAATAACATTTTTATTAGCGTACGCTTTTATTAGCATGTTTAAATTCGCCTTTGTGTTCCACCGGCCTTTTATTCAAAGTATCTTATTTCTAACCAACTTATACAGCTGGATTAAACAGCCCAAAAATAAATATTCAGAATGTGTTTAATACAATTCAGATTTTTCCCAAACATATTTCTTGTATTTTGATGTTTTTAAATTTACACTCTATAGCATTATTTAAATGTGCCTTGAAAATTTAACATCTTGGTGTAAAGATCTAAATGATCTCTTCCTGAAAATGTATATAACTGTAAGTTAAGCCATGCGATTATTCTACTTCTTTACTAACAATAATTATTCTTTGTTACCATGAAAACATAATTTAAAACTTAGTACTTTTGAAAAATATTCAGTGCAATGGCATCCTGCGTGATTTTGCTTCATGTTGATATGGACAAAGTTAGCAAAGTTAATTTTCAGCCTTCTTCTGATCCACAATCCAAACACCACGGCTGAGCCTTTGCATCTGACTGCAATACTCTTGAAATAGATAAGTCAAAACATGACATTTTTCACTCACGTAGATATTATTTTGTAACTTGTATTTATGGCTATAGATGTCTAAATATTGATGTTAAACAGTTAAGTTTTGTCTTTGACTTGTAGCAACTGATGAATTTGACTTATTACCTGTAGGACATAAAAAGTACTCTTATTTACTTATTTAAAAGAATATTTAGCTGAATGCATTTACTGTATGGACTCCGGCCACTACTCCACATACTTGTCCGATATTATAACTACCGATGGGGTAATACAGTCGATTAAGTACTTTCATAAAATAAAACCATAACTAATCACTATTAACACATTTCAACAAATTTAAACGCGATTTTTGACAATAGTTCACAATTAAAAATGTATATGTATTTCCTCAGAAGTAATTAAAATTTACATTTTTGACTGAACCAAAGTGTGTATAGTAACGTAAACACACACAAAAGTTTACATATGTATTTAATTATTTAAAGTTGCGCCACAATTGTTATGTTAGCGGAAACTTGTCCTAAATTGTTTTAAATTAAGATTACTTTGAAAAGTATTTTTTTACTTGGTTTTGTTTTAAGTGATATACGTCCAGTAGCCAAAAACTATTGTTTATAATTCAAATACACAGACTGGTTATTAAAATTTATGGGGAAGTTTATCTTAGAAAAAATATCGATAGTTCTTTGAGTTTTGGTGGAGAGTATCAAAAAAGAGTCAAAATTATGAAATAAAAGATGTTTTTCAAATCATATTTCTTTAGCTTTACTCTAATTGTCTGACAGTGATATAAATATCAACTATTTTTTTTAAGTTAGTATTAAATATAAAAAGCTACGTTAAATCAAAAACATGTTATTATATGATATTTTTAATCCGTTCGATACTGTCTCATTTTGATGCTACTAAATAGCGTGATTCCCTAAATAGGCAATCTTTTCCCAGTTAATATGTATTAAATGTCATTAATAAGCATTATATGAACAGGCATATACATTTGCTTCAAGTTGAGAATAGTGTTCTAACAGAGCATTTGTCAGGGTATTTATCTGACATGCAAAAGGCAAGTTGAAGTGCAAGGTTATTATCACGTATAAGGTTAGTAAAAACATTGTAATATTAGATGGATCCTACATAATCTTTGATCATTCAAAAGAGTTTCGAAATTTTGAATATAATTTAATATACTCGTTTATTATTTATAGACGCACATATTAAATGGTGGTGGAGGATCCTTATCATCCTGCGATAGAGGTGGAGTGTGTTATCGCGGTACAACAAACGTGTGGGTCAAGGTCGATTGACGAGCCAGGCTATTGTTATCGCCGGGCAGATTTCCTTGAGTTGTATCGTGGTTTGGCAACAATTGACTGGTCTCAGTTGTATCTGTTATATGATGTTAATGTTGCTCTAGATTATTTTTACAAAGAAGTATATAAGGTTATTAATAACACTTGTCCTCGTAAAAAAATCAAAAGTGTGTAAGTTTCCTGTTTGGTTTACTAAGGAAATTATTTTAGATCTAAAATTAAAAGAAAAGTTTCGAAAAAAAAAAATATAAACGCTCTGGTAGGCAGGATTATTATGTTAGATTTTCAAATTTAAGGTCAAAAATTAAAAAAGATATTAAAGTTGCCTACGAAAAATTTCGCTATAGAGGCTGAAAATAACATAGTTGCGGACAATAAACAATTTTGGAAGTTTGTAAACAATAAAAAATCGGCAAGAAAAAATTTGCTAGTAATGGAGTATAAATGGTTTGCAACTTGATAATGGTAATTTGATATCTAATGGCTTTAAAGATTATTTTAGTTCTGTTTATAATAAATATACAGTAGAGCCTACAGTAGAGTTTGGCAATGGAAGGGGCGACCATGGTGGGTTGCGGGCCATTTAGCTCTGGACCGGGTTACAGAGCAAGATGTCACTTTAGCTATTGAAAAGTTGAAATCTAAGAGCACTGCGGGTCCTGAATCTGTTGCCTCAGTATATATTTAAAGGGTGTGCAGATGTTTTTACTCAACCACTGATTTATTTATACAATTTAGTTTTGAAATCTAATACATTTCCTGATCAATGGAAGTTGACAAAAAATAACCTCCAATTTTTAAGAGCGGGAAGGAATCACAGATTGTGAACCACCGACCAGTAGCAGTGTTATCGGCACCAGCTAAGATATTTGAAAGTATAGTTCACAAATATTTGTATAACTATTTTAAATCAATATTATCACCTGGTCAACATGGGTTTTTGCCTGGCCGCTCTATTAACACTAACTTATTAAATTTTACAAACTATGTCTCTTCACGGTTGGACTCATCGGTTCAGACTGATGCAATATATCTTGACCTGGCTAAGGCTTTTGATAAGGTGGATCATTTGATTTTATTAAAAAAAATTGCATTTTTATGGTTTATCGAATAATCTAATTAAGTTTTTTTCATACCTATTTAATAAATCGAAAACAGTTTGTCTATTATAAAGGTTATTTGTCTTCCACTTTTCTAGTACAATCTGGGGGTACCACAAGGGTCAAATTTAGGCCCATGTTTATTTACAATAATGATCAATGATCTGTGTGACTTTGTAAAATCTGTAAATGCTCTGTTATTTGCGGGGACGATTTGAAACTGTTTTATCATATATCCTCAGTAAATGATACGGAAATATTACAATCTGACCTAGATAATGTTAATAACTGGAGCGTTCTTAATAAATTGAGATTTAATGTCTCTAAATGTCATGTGATGTCATTTACCAGGTCAAAAAACTGTATAATAAAAAATTATAACTTAAATGGCGAAGTAATTGCAAGAGTTGATTCAATAAAAGATTTAGGTGTTGTAATTAGTAGTGATTTATCATTTTCCAGTCACATAGAAAATTGTGTCAATTCAGCTAGTCGTATGTTGGGGTTTATAATAAGACAGGGGGGTCAATTTTAAAAACATCAGGTCTTTTATCACATTGTACACATCTTTAGTCAGGTCAAGACTTGAGAACGCCGTCATTGTATGGGAATCCAATGCATTTAATTCACGAAGAAACTGATTGAACAAGTTCAAAAAAGATTTTTGAGATATTTTATATTATAAATGCTTTAATATATATACATATTTAGTGCCATACATTGAGTTATTAGAAATGTTTGGGCTGGAGAGTCTGAGTCGGAGGAGACGGGTCCTGGCGCAGGTGTATCTCTGGGGCCTGGTCCGGGGTCGGGTGGACGACGCGAACCGTTTGGGAGTCCTCAGTTATCGAGTGCCAAACTTCAACAGCAGGAACAAATGTTTGTTTCATTTGCCCTATTCACGCACTGCGACGCGTGCATTCTTTCCTCTGTTGAGGATGATGAGGGTCTTATAATACAATACTCTTGGGTGGGTCCGACATTGACATTCACCATGACAGCTTGAATGTTTTTCAAAAAAAAGATTAAGCCATTGTTGTCATGAGATCCGTAGGTCAACGTTCTCCATAGGTTTCTCCCCGGGCTGTTTTGTTCTCTATGTGGGTTGGTGTTTAGTTATTTATTTATTACTATTATATTATATTTATTGCATTGTTATTATATTTATATTTATTGCATTGTTATTACATTATATTTATTACATTGTTATTATATTATATTTATTGCACTGTTATTATATTATATTTATTACATTGTTATTATAGTATATTTATGATATTACACTAGTTACTGTAAGAAAAGTAAAGTAAAGCCAAACGTGAAGAATTGTGCTATGGACTGAGCTATAACTCAAACCATGATGTCTGTTTTGTAATTTTTCTTTGAACTGCTATAATGTTATTACGGTAAATCCTGTTTTATAGCATGTAAATAAAATAAAATAAAATAAAATAAATATTTCTAACTAACGGAGAAAATTACATAGGATTTTTAATACAAAAAAATATTTCATGATGCTTAATAAATCTTTTAATTGTTAAAAAGATTCTATAGAAACTAAATTCATTATGTTTTCAATATTTATTCCTAATAACCGTTGTAAAAATCTGTATTAAAGGGATAGTACAATTTAACATTGGTCTTAAAGTGTTATGTATAGTGAATGTAGAATTCTTATCCTATCAACATCCTAATTTTTCATCAAACTTATCTACAGTTTTAATACTGATACATCTCTCAAGTCAGCACATAGTGCACTTGAAAGATTGGGCATAATTGGAGAGTTGAGGAATGTCAAATCGAAAAAACGTGACGTAACCTCTATTTATATTATTTAGATCGCAACCGAGAGTATAATAAATTTAATTTTTTATATTAACCGAGTCTTAGTGAGAATTTACGCCTCTACATTACTCTCTTGTTGAGGAAGTGCATGTTGTCTGCGGTAGAATGCAGCACACGTGACGTAACCTAAATATCTCAAACTAATCAACCTAATAAGGGAAGGGAGTATAACATGGTAGAATATTACTGTACATAGTATACCTGCCCAAGGACTGGCCCTAGTACCATGGAATGCTCTAACCTGGGTGCGCTTAACAGTTTCACGGCAGCCATTGCTGTTGGTTCTAGTAACAGTTGTGAATGCACGGCAATTGTTTTAGCACGGCAGTCCAATCCCTGCCGAGGTTGGTAATTAAGTATTTTGAAAGTACATTGTTTTGGAATTTTGGTCTTAAAGTTTAACATATGGTGAACATGGAATTCTTACTCTATTAAGATCCTAAATTTAAATCAAACTTTTCTACACATACAATATTATTACTAATTTCAAATCAGCACATAGTGCACTTGAAAGACTGGCGATAGGGTTGGCGGAAAATGATATCAAACCTAAACACGTTAACGTAGTTGTCAAATAAATATATTATTTTCTTGTGTAAATCTACTAGGATTTATATATTAATTTTTTTAAACATATTCTGAAATACTTAGTCGCCGTTACAAAGTATTTATACTGTAAAATGTAAAACGTTTTAGAGAGAATTTTCGGGGTGAACATTATTCTCTTGTCGAGTAAGTGCATATTCTCTACAGTAAATTACAGCACACGTGACTTAACCAACATATTTCAATTAACCAATCTAATAAGGGAGGGGAGTAATACATGGTAGGAGGGTGACGACCTGCCTAAGGACTGGCCTTAGTACCATGGAATGCTCTAACCTGGGTGCGCTTAACAGTTTCACTGCAGCCATTTCTGTAGGATATAGTAACAGTGGTGAATACACAGCAACTTTTTTAAGCACAGGCAGTCCTAATCCCTGCCGAGGTTGGTAATTAAGTATTTTGAAAGTAAAACTTTTATAGATGACATATACATTTCGTTACATATTTTTGTCTGTATATATATATGTATATATATATATATATATATATATATATATATATATATATATATATATGTATATATATATATATATATATATATATATATAAAATTGTAATTATTATTATTACATGACGATGATTTGCCTTTTGTCTGTGTCTGAATGTTGGGTACTTTTAATGTATGGTGTTTTATGGTGTTCTATACCTTTCTCTCCATATCTTTCAGGCTTGATCTTATTCGTTTTTTGTTTTAACAGCGATTGTTTTTAAATTGATACGCAGAAGAAATTTTAAGTTACAAAAGATTAAGAATGATATTGACCAAAGCAAAATCAAAACCAATCAGCAGTTGTACAAAATATTTTTTAACTTCCAAAGTAACAGCTAAATGTTCTGAATAAGAATGTGCCCACCTCAGTCATTAAACTTACGAAAAAACGTGTTGGGAATTATAGGGGCTGTGTACTTTTAAATGTAACAGATCATTACATTGTTTTGGAATTTTTGTTTTAAAGTTAAAAATATGGTGATTGTAGAATTCTTATCCTATAAAGATCCTAATTTTAAATCAAACTTTTCTACACATATAATATTATTACATATTTCAAGCCAGCACATAGTGCACTTGAAAGAATGGCGATAGGGGTGACGTAAAATGATATCAAACCTAAAAACATTAACGTAGTTGTCAAATATATATATATTTTTTTTGTTTAAATCTACTAGGATTTCTATATTAATTTTTTTAAACATATTCTGAAATACTTAGTCCCCGTTACCCAGTATTTATACTGTAAAATGTAATACTTTTTAGTGATAATTTTCAGATGAACATTATTCTTTTGTAGAGTAAGTGCATATTCTGTACAGTAAATTACAGCACACGTGACTTAACCTACATATTTCAATTAAACAATCTAATAAGGGAGGGGAGTAATACATGGTAGGAGGGTGACGACCTGCCTAAGGACTGGCCCTAGTACCATGGAATGCTCTAACCTGGGTGCGCATAACAGTTTCACTGCAGCCATTTCTGTAGGATATAGTAACAGTGGTGAATGCACAGCAATTGTTTTAAGCTCTCTCTCTCTCTCTCTATATATATATATATATATATATATATATATATATATATATATATATATATATATATATATATATATATATAATTGTAATTATTATTATTACCTGACGATGATTTGCCTTTTGTCTGTGTCTGAGTGTTGGGTACTTTTAATGTATGGTATTTTATGATGTTCTATACCTTTCTCTCTATATCTTTCAGGCTTGATCTTAATTTTCTTTTGTTTTAACAGCGATTGTTTTTAAATTGATACGCAGAAGAAATTTTAAGTTACAAAAGATTAAGAATGCTAGTGACCAAAGCAAAATCAAAACCAATCAGCAGTTGTAAAAAATACTTATTTATCTAACAAAGTAACAGCTAAATGTTCTGAATAAGAATGTGCCCACCTCAGTGATTAAACTTACGAAAAAACGTGTTGGGAATTATAGGGGCTGTGTACTTTTAAATGTAACAGATCATTACATTTTTTTGGAATTTTTGTTGTAAAGTTAAATATATGGGGATTGTAGAATTCTTATCCTATAAAGATCCTAATTTTAAATCATACTTTTCTACACATATAATATTATTACATATTTCAAGTCAGCACATAGTGCACTTGAAAGACTGGCGATAGGGGTGGCGGAAACTGATATCATACCTAAAAACATTAACGTAGTTGTCAAATAAATATATTCTGTTTTTGTTTAAATCTACTAGGATTTATATATAAATTTTTTAAAACATATTCTGAAATACTTAGTCCCCGTTACCCAGTATTTATACTGTAAAATGTAAAACTTTTTAGTGAAAATTTTCAGATGAACATTATTCTTTTGTAGAGTAAGTGCATTTTCTCTACATTAAATTACAGCACACGTGACTTAACCTACATATTTAAATTAACCAATCTAATAAGGGAGGGGAGTAATACAATGTAGGAGGGTGACGACCTGCCTAAGGACTGGCCCTAGTACCATGGAATGCCCTAACCTGGGTGCGCATAAAAAGTTACACTGCAGCCATTTCTGTAGGATATAGTTAGGGTGACGACCTGCCTAAGGACTGGCCCTAGTACCATGGAATGCCCTAACCTGGGTGCGCATAAAAGTTGCACTGCAGCCATTTCTGTAGGATATAGTAACAGTGGTGAATGCACAGCAACTGTTTTAAGCACAGGCAGTCCCAATCCCTGCCGAGGTTGGTAATTATGAAATTTGAAAGTCACAGATCATTTCATTTTTTTGGAATTTTGGTTGTAAAGTTAAATATATGGTGATTGTAGAGTTCTTATCCTATAAAGATCCTAATTTTAAATCATACTTTTCTACACATATAATATTATTACATATTTCAAGTCAGCACATAGTGCACTTGAAAGACTGGCGATAGGGGTGGCGGAAAATGATATCAAACCTAAAAACATTAACGTAGTTGTCAAATAAAAATATTCTGTTCTTGTTTAATTCTACTTGGATTTCTATATTAATTTTTTTAAACATATTCTGAAATACTTAGTCGCCGTTACCAAGTATTCATACTGTAAAATGTAAAACGTTTTAGTGAGAATTTTCGGGTGAACATTATTCTCTTGTCGAGTAAGTGCATATTCTCTACAGTAAATTACAGCACACGTGACTTAACCTACATTTCAATTAACCAATCTAAAAAGGGAGGGGAATAATACATGGTAGGAGGGTGACGAACTGCCAAAGGACTGGCCCTAGTACCATGGAATGCTCTAACCTGGGTGCGCATAACAGTTTCACTGCAGCCATTTCTGTTGGTTATAGTAACAGTGGTGAATGCACAGCAACTGTTTTAAGCACAGGCAGTCCCAATCCCTGCCGAGGTTGGTAATTAAGTATTTTGAAAGTAAAACTTTTATAGTTGTCATAAACATTTTGTTAAATATTTTAGTCTGTATATATATATATATATATATATATATATATATATATATATATATATATATATATATATATACTAATCACTGTGTTGAATAGAAGAAAACAAAAGAACTATTTTTCACTTCTATATTTCGGGGGATTTAATACCCCCGTCTTCAGGAAGTTTTAAATAAAAATGAATACAGAACTATAACATGTAAACAAAAATTAATAAAACATAAAATGTAAACACAGTGCATAACATTTAATAAAGTCCAGCTGACGTGAAATTTTTCTAATTCAATCTTGTTGGAACAGTTGATTTTTATAAAAGGTGGAATACAACTTGTAATTTATGGCAAATTTTGAATGTATAAAATTATTTAAAAGTTTATCTTAAATTTAGACCAAATGGATTTTTGTCTTTAACATAATTTGATGTGCTTGCTCCATGTGCTTTAATTTTAATCTGTTGTAGTTTTCATCAGGGCATTGTGGCAGTTGCTGTATTCCTTTTAATTTAAAACACTCTTCAATTTTGTCTTGTTTGTGTTCTAGACAATGTCTTGCCAATGGTTTATCTTCATCTTTATGGAATATGTCAAACCTATGCGCTGTCATACGGATTCTCAAATGGTTCGATGTTTGGCCAATATATTGTTTGGAGCAAAACTTACAATTAATTTGGTATATTACATTTTTTTAATTACAGTCAATTTTGCCAATTACAGGATAGGTCATTCCGGTACTGCTGCTATTGAATTGTCTTGAAGAAGTCATAATTTTACATGTTCCACATCGTGATTTTTTACATGGATCACATCCATTTCTTGAATAGTTGATAGATTTTGGAACTAGTGTGTTAACAAGCTTGTTTTTCAAATTTGGAGGTCTTCTAAAAATTACCCGAGGTGCTTAAAATCAAAACCATTTAGCAGTTGTACAAAATATTTATTTAACTAACAAAGTAACAGCTAAATGTTCTGAATAAGAATGTGCCCACCTCAGTGATTAAACTTACGAAAAAACGTGTTGTAAATTATAGGGGCTGTGTACTTTTAAATGTAACAGATCATTACATTGTTTTGGAATTTTTGTTGTGAAGTTAAATATATGGTGATTGTAGAATTCTATCCTATAAAGATCCTAATTTTAAATCAAACTTTTCTACACATATAATATTATTACATATTTCAAGTCAGCACATAGTGCACTTGAAAGACTGGCGATAGGGGTGGCGGAAAATGATATCAAACCTAAAAACATTAACGTAGTTGTAAATAAATATATTCTTTTTTTGTTTAAATCTACTAGGATTTATATATTAATTTTTTTAAACATAATCTGAAATACTTAGTCCCCGTTACCCAGTATTTATACTGTAAAATGTAATACTTTTTAGTGAAAATTTTCAGATGGACATTGTTCTTTTGTAGAGTAAGTGCATATTCTCTACAGTAAATTACAGCACACGTGACTTAACCTACATATTTCAATTAACCAATCTAATAAGGGAGGGGAGTAATACATGGTAGGAGGGTGACGACCTGCCTAAGGACTGGCCCTAGTACAATGGAATGCCCTAACCTGGGTGCGCATAACAGTTTCACTGCAGCCATTTCTGTAGGATATAGTAACAGTGGTCAATACACAGCAACTGTTTTAAGCACAGGCAGTCCCAATCCCTGCCGAGGTTGGTAATTATGTATTTTGAAAGTAACATTTTTATAATTCTCATATACATTTCGTGACATATTTTAGTCTGTATATATATATATATATATATATATATATATATATATATATATATATATATATATATATATATATATATATATATATTTCTTGTGTGCGTGTGTATGTTACTGAACTCCTCCTAAACGGGTGGACCGATTTTAATGAAACTTTTTGAGTGTCTTCAGTTGGATCCGAGAATGGTTTAAATTCATAATTCGGTCCAATTTTAATAGTTTATTTAATTAATTTTTTAATAATAAATTGTTGTTGATGGTGGAGTGTTTTACATTGGATCCGCCAGACTGCGCCACGACACGTAATACAAAGTGAACTGTTACTTACTGTTAATACTTTCAGCTGAAGTTCATCAGAGAGGCAGAAACATTTGTTTACATTTAAAATTTAGAAAAATTGTTATTGTAAAGTGCTTGATTAGTAGTGTAATACAGATTGCTGAGATGAAGTTTCACCAATTGTTCTATGTAAACATTATAATATTACAACACAGCCATAATGTTTTTCTGTTTTAATTCAAGGTTGTCTTAACAGTCGACAGTAGTTGGTGCTGCTATCAAATTTGAGTGTTGTTTTGTAACATCGTGTAATTATTGTGCTAAGTGTTAATTGTAATAATACATTAATAGAGATTGAAGATGTTTGAAGTACATAAAAAACTATAGTTATTTATTGAAGTTATTGAACTCATTTTGCAAATTTAATGAAGTGAGTATATTGGTTGCATAACCTCAAATAACCTAAGTAGCATACAAATCAAAAGGTTGTGTTTCTATGTGTGAATAACTATTGTTAACAGTTTAGATAATCAAGTTTTAAACTAATTGGATTAAAAATAATTTGTTGTAATTTACATGTTTAATCTCCAGTCAAAATTGGTCACATAAGTTCAAATTAATAGCTTAAGAGATTGAAGATGTTTGAAGTGCATAAAATCTATAGTTATTTATTGAAGTTATTGAACTCATTTTGCAAATTTAATGAAGTGAGTACCTGTATATTGGTTGCATAACCTTAATACCATACAAATCAAAAGGTTGTGTTTCTATTTCTCAATAACTATTGTTAACAGTTTAAATAATCAAGTTTTAAACTAATTGGATTTAAAATAATTTGGTGTAATTTAAATTTTAAATCTGCAGTCAAAAGTGGTCACATAAGTTCATATTAAGTAGCATACAAATCACATGTGTGAATAACTATTGTTAATAGTGTAGGAATTGGTTTTAAATTAAATTCTGTTGGCCAGTTCCGATACTAGGCTATACTGTAATTTTAAATAACTAATTTTATAACAGGTATTTTTTTTTCAATTCACAACTTAATTTATCATAATGCCATTGAATGTACAATATTTTTTGTTAATCCCTCAGGAGTATACACGAATTAGATTATAGTTATTTAAAGGCTGAAGTATAATAAGCGGCCACAATCGAATTATTGATATATCTGATTAGCCAACAGAATTTAATGTAAAACCAATTCCTACACTATTAACAATAGTTATTCACTCATGTGATTTGTATCCTACTTAATTTGAACTTATGTGACCAAACTGTTAACACTTAATAGTTATTTACACATAGAAACACAACCTTTTGATTTGTACGCTACTTAGATTATTTGAGGTTGTGCGATCAATATACTCACTTCGTTCAATAAATTTTCAAAATTAGTTCAATACCTTTAATAAATAACTGTATTTTTGATGTACTTAAAACATCTTCAATCTCTATTAATGTAATATTACAATTAGCACTCACACAATAATTACACAATGTTACAAAACAACACACAAATTTGATAGCAGTACAAACTGTTGGTAAAACCTGGAATTAAAATAGAAAAACATTTGAAACTGTGATCGTAGCGCATTTTGCTGGATCCAATATAAAACATTCCAAGATGGTCCACCCTTGAGCTAAGTGCTAATTGTAATAATACATTAATAGAGATTGAAGATGTTTGAAGTGCATAAAAAACTATAGTTATTTATTGAAGTTATTGAACTCATTTTGCAAATTTAATGAAGTGAGTATATTGGTCGCATAACCTTAATACCATACAAATCAAAAGGTTGTGTTTCTATTTGTCAATAACTATTGTTAACAGTTTAAATAATCAATTTTTTAAACTAATTGGATTCATATTAATTTGGTGTAATTTAAATTTTTAATCTGCAGTCAAAAGTGGTCACATAAGTTCATATTATGTAGCATACAAATCACATGTGTGAATAACTATTGTTAATAGTGTAGGAATTGGTTTTAAATTAAATTCTGTTGGCCATTTCCGATACTAGGCTATACTGTAATTTTAAATAACTAATTTTATAACAGGTATTTTTTTTCAATTCACAACTTAATTTATAATAATGCCATTGAATGTACAATATTTTTTGTTAATACTTCAGGAGTATACACAAACAAATTAGATGGTTTTCCGATAGGACTGAAGTATTTTAAGTGGCCTCCATCACAAGAATTATTGATATTTTTGATTAGCCTATCTAAACTACCGAATTTCATTATAGTTATTTAAAACTACAGTATAGTATCGGAACTGGATCCAAATTAGATTATAGTTATTTAAAAGCTGAAGTATAATAAGCGGCCACCATCGCAATTGAATTATTGATATTTCTGATTAGTCTATCTAAAAAACTACCGAATTACATTATACTTATTTAAAATTACAGTATAGTGTCGGAACTGGCCAACAGAAATTTCATGTATCTAAATTTTTAAATAAGTATATCCCTATTGGGTGAAGTATAATAAGTGGCCACAATCACAATTGAATTATAGATATTTCTGAATAGCCTATCTAAACTACTAAAATGACAATCCGAATAAGATTATAGTTATTTAATAGTTGAAGTATAATAAGCCGCCACCATCACAATCAAATTATTGATATTTTCTTATTAGCCAACAGAATTTAATTTAAAACCAATTCCTACAATATTAACAATGGTTATTCACTCACATGATTTGTATACTACTGAATTTGAACTTATGTAACCAAACTGCTAACAATAGTTATTCACACACAGAAACACAACCTTTTGATTTGTATGCTACTTAGGTCATGCGACCAATATACTCACTTCGTTCAATAAATTTTCAAAATTAGTTCAATTACTTCAATAAATAACTATAGTTTATATGTACTTAAAACATCTTCATTCTCTATTAATGTAATATTACAATTAGCACTCACACAATAATTACCACGATGTTACAAAACAACACACATATTTGATAGCAGCACACACTGTCGGTAAAACCAGGAATTATTAAAATGAAAACATTAGAAACGTAGCGCATTCTGCTGGATCTAATGTAAAACATTCCAAGATGGTCCACCCGTTTGGGAGGAGTTCAGCTCTATAAACACGCACACAAGAAATATAAATGTAAAGATGATGAAATTCGGTAGTTTAGATAGACTAATTAGAAATATCAATAATTTGATTGTGGTGGTGGCCGCTTATTATACTTTCAGCCTTTAAAATAAGTATATTTTTATTCGGTTCATCATTTTAGAAATTTAGATAGGCTATTCAGAAATATCAATAATTTGATTGTGATGGTGGCCACTTATTATACTTCAGCTCTGTATGGAATATTTATGTAGTACTTTAGATACATTAAATTCTGTTGGCCAGTTCCGATATACACTGTAAATCTAAAATTACTATAATGAACTAATTGTAATATTACATTAATAAAGATTGAAGATGTTTGAAGTGCATAAAAAAACTATAGTTATTTATTGAAGTTATTGAACTCATTTTGCAAATTTAATGAAGTGAGTATATTGGTCGCATAACCTTAATACCATACAAATCAAAAGGTTGTGTTTCTATTTGTCAATAACTATTGTTAACCCTCCGAGCGTCCATCATATTTCCCTTAAACGTCCACCTGTTTTTGTAACTTTTGTAGTCTTTTTTGCACAATTTCATAAAATATCTTAAGAATGGTATAAATATAGTGTATTATACATCATCTTTCTTGGAAAAGAATCACAGAATATGCTTATATAAGAATTAAAATCTTTAAAAAAACTTTCTTTTTGCAACAACCTGAGAAAGGGGAAAAAATATTTTAGAAAATATTTTTTTAAATATAAAAGTATCCACATGTTATTGTTATATTACCTCTACAACAATTCCCATAATAGGCAAATTATAACAAATTTAGTCATATAAACACATAAATATACAGGGTTATAGGGTTCTGTGAATATATTCATAATGTTATATCATAATATATTTACAACAACACACTGAACAATCGCGCGAGCAGCGTCCCCGCCCGAAATAACAGCTGGTATAAACTACTTACACTAGCATCTGGTACAGACCAAGAGGTATGCAAAGACCACTAAATGTAAAGAACAATTCACAGGCTTTTAATATATGTAATTTATAACAATATTACGCGAATAATAGCGCGGGTCGAATTAATTTGATCGGCAAGTGCCCGCCGTCTTAAAATAAGACGGCGACGTTTAGCGAAAGGTGCCGTCGACTTAAAACAAGTCGGCCGACGCTCGGAGGGTTAACAGTTTAAATAATCAATTTTTAAACTAATTGGATTCATATTAATTTGGTGGAATTTAAATTTTTAATCTGCAGTCAAAAGTGGTCACATAAGTTCATATTATGTAGCATAAAATCACATGTGTGAATAACTATTGTTAATAGTGTTGGAATTGGTTTTAAATTAAATTCTGTTGGCCATTTCCGATACTATTCTATACTGTAATTTTAAATAACTAATTTTATAACAGGTATTTTTTTTTCAATTCACAACTTAATTTATAATAATGCCATTGAATGTACAATATTTTTTGTTAATACTTCAGGAGTATACACAAACAAATTAGATGGTTTTCCGATAGGACTGAAGTATTTTAAGTGGCCTCCATCACAAGAATTATTGATATTTTTGATTAGCCTATCTAAACTACCGAATTTCATTATAGTTATTTAAAACTACAGTATAGTATCGGAACTGGATCCAAATTAGATTATAGTTAAATTAAAGGCTGAAGTATAATAAGCAGCCACCATCACAATTGAATTATTGATATTTCTGATTAGTCTATCTAAACTACCGAATTACATTAACTTATTTAAAATTACAGTATAGTGTCGGAACTGGCCAACAGAATTTCATGTATCTCAATTTT
The DNA here is from genome assembly GCF_021130785.1 of Homalodisca vitripennis. Classification (NCBI taxonomy): domain Eukaryota; kingdom Metazoa; phylum Arthropoda; class Insecta; order Hemiptera; family Cicadellidae; genus Homalodisca; species Homalodisca vitripennis. Next base: position 280,506 of record NW_025776342.1, read on the forward strand.
TAAATAAGTATTCCCTATAGGGCTGATGTATAATAAACGGCCACAATCACAATTGAATTATAGATATTTCTGAATAGCCTATCTAAACTACTAAAATGACAATCCGAATAAGATTATAGTTATTTAATAGTTGAAGTTGAAGTATTAATAAGCCGCCACCATCACAATCAAAATTATTGATATTTCTTATTAGCCAACAGAATTTAATTTAAACCAATTCCTACAATATTAACAATGGTTATTCACTCACATGATTTGTATAACTACTGAATTTGAACTTATGTAACCAAAACTGTTAACAATAGTTATTCACACACAGAAACACAACCTTTTGATTTGTATGCTACTTAGGTTATGCGACCAATATACTCACTTCGTTCAATAAATTTTCAAAATTTAGTTCAATTACTTCAATAAATAAACTATAGTTTATATGTACTTAAAACATCTTCATTCTCTATTAATGTAATATTACAATTAGCACTCACACAATAATTACACGATGTTACAAAACAAACACATATTTGATAGCAGCACACACTGTCGGTTAAAACCAGGAATTAAAATGAAAACATTAGAAACGTAGCGCATTCTGCTGGATCTAATGTAAAACATTCCAAGATGGTCCACCCGTTTGGGAGGAGTTCAGCTCTATAAACACGCACACAAGAAATATAAATGTAAAGATGATGAAATTCGGTAGTTTAGATAGACTAATTAGAAATATCAATAATTTGATTTGTGGTGGTGGCCGCTTATTATACTTCAGCCTTTAAATAAGTATATTTTTATTCGGTTCATTCATTTTAGTAATTTAGATAGCTATTCAGAAATATCAATAATTTGATTGTGATGGTGGCCATTATTATACTTCAGCTCTGTATGGGAATATTTATGTAGTACTTTAGATACATTAAATTCTGTTGGGCCAGTTCCGATACTACACTGTAATTCTAAATAACTATAATGAAATTCGGTAGTTTAGATAGGACTAATCAGAAATATCAATAATTCGATTGTGATGGTTGGCCGCTTATTACACTTCAGCCTTTCCATAATTATAAATCTAATTCGGATAGTAGTTTAGATAGGCTATTCAGAAATATCAATAATTCGATTGTGATGGAGGCCACTTATTATACTTCAGCCCTGTCGGAAAGCCATCTAATTTGTTTGTGTATACTCCTGAAGGATTAACAAAAAAATATTGTACATTCAATGGCATTACGATAAATTAAGTTTTAAATTGAAAAAAATATACCTGTTATAAAATAGGTTTGTTTCAACTTTTTTACCTTCAGATTAAGTAAGTTTTCATTTACAACATCCCTCTACATTTCACATCACTCATGTTATACTCACACACTATCGGTTGGTCGAAGTGTGATAAAATGTACATGTAATGAAGTTAGATATTTTAATAACTTTTTAATTGACATTTTTACCAAAACAGCCCAGATTGTTACAGATTAATGAAAGGTTACAATTTTCGAATTAAAGACGTCGTGTCCAGGACAACATCTGTTGGGTCTGCTAGTATATATATATATATATATATATATATATATATATATATATATATATATATATATATATATATTATTGTAATTATTATTATTACCTGACGATGATTTGCCTTTTGTCTGTGTCTGAATTTTGGTTATTTTTAATGTATGGTGTTTTATGATGTTCTTATACCTTTCTCTGCTATCTTTCAGGCTTGGTCTTATTTGTTTTTTGTTTTAACAGCGATTGTTTTTAAATTGATATGCAGAAGAAATTTTAAGTTACAAAAGATTAAGAATGCTCTTGACCAAAGGAAAATCAATCAGCAGTTGTACAAAATATTTATTTATCTAACAAAGTAACAGCTAAATGTTCTGAAGAAGAATGTGTCCACCTCAGTGACTAAACTTACGAAAAAAAACGTGTTGCTAATTATAGGGCTGTGTACTTTTAAAATGTAACAGATCATTAAATTTTTTTGGAATTTTAGATGTAAAGTTAATATATGGGGATTGTAGAATTCTTATCCTATAAAGATCCTAATTTTAACTCATACTTTTCTACACATATAATATTATTACATATTTTCAAGTCAGCACATAGTGCACTTGAAAACAATGGCGATAGGGGGTGGCGGAAAATGATATCAAACCTAAAAAACATTAACGTAGTTGTCAAATATATATATTTTTTTTAATCTACTAGGATTTCTATATTAATTTTTTTAAACATATTCTGAAATACTTAGTCGCCGTTACCAAGTATTCATACTGTAAAATGTAAAACGTTTTAGTGAGAATTTTCGGGTGAACATTATTCTCTTGACGAGTAAGTGCATATTCTCTACAGTAAATTACAGCACACGTGACTTAACTTACATTTCAATTAACCAATCTAATAAGGGAGGGGAGTAATACATGGTAGGAGGGTGACGACCTGCCAAAGGACTGGCCCTAGTACCATGGAATGCTCTAACCTGGGTGCGCATAACAGTTTCACTGCAGCCATTGCTACTGTTTCTAGTAATAGTTGTGAATGCACGCCAACCGTTTTAAGCACATGCAGTCCCAATCTCAGCCATGGTTGGTTATTTAAAATTTTTAAAGTAACATTTCAAATATATTATAAAAATTTCCTTTAAACATACTTTTAGGCAGTCTTTTTTATTTTTACAGATCATACATTGTTACATACCAACGAAAGTAAAGAATAAAATTTATTTATACAAAAACTATATAGCTGAGGAAACATGTTGATTACCTGAACGATTACGTGTTTGTACATTATATTTTATAAAGAACTATAACTTTATAAAGAAATCCAAACTTGGACAGGCTGGCTTGTTGCTTGGTTTGGCTAATACTCTTTGCTAATATCTACATACTCTATTGGGTTTAAATTCTAATTATTTTCTAAAAAAATCCCATATATGTCTTGACTGGTATTTAGGACTTTTAAGAAACATTTCAATATATTATCATAGACAATTTCCTTTGTGAAATTTTTCGGGGAATTTTTACCAATCACAAAATGTCATGAGAGTAACATGCCATTCAACCAAACGATTTACTAATAGTATTGATGTTTTATAAAATACCAAAAAGGCAGAGAAAGCACATTACTTGGATTACACGATTGTTTATTTATTTTTATTTTTTTACGAGCAAAGTTGAAGTTTTACATTTGTTTAATAACGTTTCAATTTTCACCAATAACGGAGTTACGAGTTGTAACATTCCCAGTAGTAAAAAGGATTCTGCTTAGACTTAACCATTGTAAACTTTTACAAAAGAATAATATATAGCCTATATAGTAATAATATTACTTACTTATTACTGTAAATAATATTATTAAGTTAAAAAACGTAACCGGATCGATATCTCCTAAAATAAAAGGGTTTTGTGGAAGAAAAAGAAAAACTACAACCAAAGATGATGCTATTTTGTTAAGAAATAGTAAACTTCAACTTGAAAAAAAAAACTATTTTGATCTTAAAACAGACTTAGAAGATGCTGGGGTTCATATTCATGACTCAACAGTCAGAAGACGTCTTTTGGCCGTTAACAGAAAAGCCAGAAGGCCAAGGAAAAAACAACTGTTAACAGCCGCTATGATGAAAAAACGGTTGGCTTGGGCCAAAAAGTACAAATTTTGGAAAGTTTAGAATTGGAGGAAGGTTTTATTTGTTGACAAGGGTCATTTTGAAGTCCAAGGTAGGAAGTTGTCCTTTGTAAGAAGGTCAGATAATGAACCTGTGTCACCGAAACATTTGCAACAAACAGTAAAACACCCAGTTAAAAAATGTTTTGGGGTTGTTTTTCTTTTTTCTGCTTAGGGCCTTTAGTACCAATATCTGGGATGATGAACAGTGAGAAATATATCCCTATTCTACAAAGCAGTGATTCTTGAACTTAAAAAACTAGAAGCTGACTATCACGTAAAATATCCTGTGTTTCAACAAGATCTTGCACCCTGTCACGAATCCAAGGCAGTTGAAAAATTCATGGATGAACAAGGTATTTTGTGCTTGGAATGGCCTAGAAACTCGCCTGATGTCAATCCAATAGAAAATCTCTGGTCCATTTGTAAGAAAAGATTAAGAAAAAAGGACTGCACAACTAAAGAAAAGACTATTTCAGCCCTGATTCAGGTTTGGTTTCATGACCTTGAAATTCAAGAAATGTGCAAGAAACTGGTCGATTCAATGGCAAAAAGACTTGAAATGTTAATACAAGCAGAAGGAGGCCACATCAAGTATAAATGTATGTATAATGTGAAAACTTATGTAATTAGCCTAATAAATGTTTGTTTTTAACTGAAATTGGTTTTGTTTAGATTAATTTGCACATGACTGTAAATAATTTTGTGCTGTTTATGAGTAAAATTTTATTGTAAATAAAAGTTAGTTCAGAATTCTTTCCAGAAAACAATATAGTTATTGTAAATAACTCAGGCAGGGGTGGGCTAGCATGTCGTTTGGCTTGGACAGTACTTTTATATAACTATTTACTATGTTGAATTTAAATTACAACTCTACATCTAAGAAAAACAAATAAGTCCTATTTAAGTTCACTATTTATTTAATGAAATTTCGGTATGGCCCAGGAATATTTATTTGTTAAATGCACCCATCTTGTACTAGCTTGCCCTTAGAATTATCTATGTATATTTTGTATATGCTAAAAGCATTCTTGTCTATTTAAACGCCATCATGGTTTAGGTTATCCTTAACAATACACACAATAAACACATAAAGCACAAATTATCACTATTTATAAACAATCTTTTATTAATATTTACAATCCAATTCCTTCAATTCATTAACCAAAATGTAGAACATCGATACAAATCGGAATAAGATTATTGCAAAATGTTATAGACTAAAAAACGAAACCAAATTTAGGTAATTTTGTATTAGTTTTTTATGGTGGGGCCTTTCTCTTGTTAAAATAAATTACACATATAGACTGTTCCTACTGAAATTACCTCTACTTAATTTTCAACACAACTACATGCAAATTAATCGAAAGAGGTCTAAAATAATAAAAGCAGTCCTGATTCTAACCTGAAACCTTACCTCGCCCTAACTAACTGAGTAAATGAATACCATATTTCCAAGTCTATACATACGTGTTTGACAGTATAGATGAAACACCAAATATTTGCAATTTATGATCGCCTTTTAACAGTTTGTTATAAACTATAACTATAACTGAATACAGGTTTGGAATTTGTAAAATTCTAATTATTACTCTCGTTCTAATTTGTATCCGATTTTCAATTTTTTTATATAAACCAATAGTTATGCTGTTTTTTTTATTTAGTATACTAAAGACAGTTTTTGTAACTCATGCTAATTTAATTCCAATGAACATGAAATTGCACATGGATAACAAGGGCTACGATTGAGGGAACAAATAATATAATTATTTTGATTTACCTTTCAGAGACATACCAGGCCAAACCTCTGAGTTCATTTCTCGGACACTCAGATTTCAATATCTAGTGAGAATTTTAGATTGCAGTTGACGATGGGTTAACTTGCACTAACTGTTGTAACCTCTCACTGTAAGACACCAATGCACACATTATTCTACGTTATATTAAACCTTTGCGACAATTTTACAAAAATTGCAATATTTTAAAGTTGCTTTACATCACTATATGTTTTGTCAAATAAAACAGTGTTACACCCTAGATTATCCCAGCTTATTCTGGAAAAACAGATCGATCTGCTCATCTTAAGCGAGCACTATCGTGACCGGGTTGGACCCAACTGGTTTCCGGACTATCTGGGGACCACTGCCATCTGGGTCCCGAATACCAACGTGTTGGTTAAAGGTCACGGTAGGAGCAGAGGAATTGTATGGGTGAATGCCAGCGACGCAATTTTTGTGAGCTGCTACTTCTCACCTAATGTTAACATAGCAGATTTCCAGAATCAGCTGGATGACCTAGAGGATATTATCTTGACCCTAGGTAACAGTAGGATAATCTTAGCTGGAGACTTCAACGCCAAGTCTGTAGAGTGGGGCATGCCTGCGACGGATGTAAGGAGTTTCCGGATTTTGGCAGCCCGGACCGGTCTAGTGGTCTCTAATGTGGGGAGTGCACCCACTTTCAGAAGACCAGGTTACAGACAGACCATCCCCGATGTCACTTTTTCGTCGGAGGGACTCGCAGGAAGAATTACGGACTGGAGGGTGATCGAGGATTATACCGGTTCCGATCATCAGTACATCACCTTCAGTCTTATCGGAAGCAGACTGAGCCTAATCGTACCAACTCGGGCTTCAGGCTGGAATGTTTCTAGGCTCAGTGCTGAATCCTTGTCCTTGGCGATTGACGAGGGCAAGGAGACAGTTCTCTCTTTAGCGGGTAGTACCACAAACATTGTTGACGCCACTATGAGTCTCATTGCGCGCGGTTGTGACGCCGCAATGCCACGGAAAAGATCCTTGGGGAGAAACAGACGCTCGGCTTACTGGTGGACGGAGGATATCGCCAATCGACGGAGAGTTTGTTTGAGGCTTAGACGGAAGGTCACCCGGGGAAGAAGGAGGGGGGGTCTGGTTCCCGAAGCTCTTATGCAAGAGTACAGGGATGCCCGTAGAGGTCTCAGGCAGGCGATCACGGTGAGCAAGGCCTCCAGGTGGAAGGAACTCAAGGACGATCTAAACGCCGATCCTTGGGGACTGGGCTACCAAATCGTCATGCGACGGCTAGGTGCCCAATCTGCTAGCCCTAACATGAGCGCAGCCGAACTGGAGGTAATATTTGATGCTCTGTTTCCGTCTCACCAGATTAGGCCGGAGGAGCATATCGCAGTTCGTCCCGAAGAGGTACCTCCGTTCACTGAACTAGAGCTGAAAAGCGCCATCGCTTCGATGCGCTGTAGGAAGGCTCCCGGGCCCGATGGAATCCCAGTGGAAGTGCTTAGAGTAGTGGCTAGTGGTTCACCGCAGCTGCTGCTTAATATGTATAACCGCTGCCTGCTGGAAGGCGTGTTCCCTCCTCGTTGGAAGATCCAGCGCCTAGTGTTGGTCAGCAAGGGAAAAGGAGACCCCACAAGCCCGTCCGCATACAGACCCCTCTGCATGCTGGACACAGCGGGAAAACTCCTCGAGCGTTTGATCAAACCTAGGCTGATCCAGGCTGTAGAAGCGGCTGGAGGACTTTCTGACCGCCAGTTCGGTTTCCGCGCGGGTCGTTCTACGATTGGTGCTGTAGGTGAGGTTGTCAGAGCGTTCGAGTTAGTACAGCAGTGAGACCATCGGTACCGCAAACGGGTAATGCTGGTAACACTGGACGTAAGGAACGCCTTTAACTCGGCCAGTTGGGCTGACATGCTCGGTGCCCTACAGTCCACGTTTTTCATTCCACCGTATCTCTTGAGGCTGCTAAATAACTACCTTAGGGATCGGAAACTGGTCTTTGGAACGTTGGACGGACCTCGTAGTAGGGAAGTTACGGCAGGTGCTGCCCAAGGCTCGATTCTTGGCCCAGACCTGTGGAACATCATGTACGACGGGGTTCTTCGTATGGAGATGCCGCACGACACCTTCCTCGTAGGTTATGCAGATGACATTGCCGTAGTCATAACCGCGAGAGAGTTGGATGAGGCCCAGAGATTGCTAAGTCTAGCTCTGAGGCGAATACTCTGTTGGATGAGTGAGCATGGACTGTCTTTGGCCACCGAGAAGACAGAGATCGTGCTTCTCACCAGGAGGAGGATAGATCCCGTCGTGCAGCTAAACGTCAACACGGAACTCATCGATACCAAACGCTGCGTCAAGTATCTAGGAGTGAGAATGGATTCCCGTATGACATTCTGGGACCACATCGCCTGTGCGGCCGAGAAAGCTGAAAAGATTGTGGCCAATCTGAGTAGGCTCATGACCAACGTCGGTGGACCCGCAGAGACTAAGCGCCGAGTCCTCATGTCCGTGACAAACTCGGTTATCCTCTACGGTTGCGAGATATGGGCGGATGCCTTGCGGCAGAAGCGTTACAGGAAGAAGGTCGTGGCGGTGCAGAGGAGAGGAGCTCTCCGGATTTCATCTGCCTATCGTACCGTTTCGGAGCCGGCCGTCCTTGTGATTGCGGGGGTAATTCCCATCGATCTTCTTGCTCTTGAGCGGAAGCGTGTGTACGATGGGAATGGCACTGTCAGCCGTGCTACTGCCCGTTCGCACACAATGGATGAGTGGCAAACTCGATGGGAGACGGAGAGTCGAGGACGTTGGTCTTTTAGGCTCATAGGTGATCTGAGGGGATGGACCGAAAGAGAGCATGGAGAGGTAGACTTCTACCTTACCCAGCTTCTCACTGGGCACGGTTGTTTCGGCTTCTACCTTAACAGAATGGGGAAGATCCCGAGTCCGGAATGCCAGTACGGGGATTCGGATGCGGACGATGCCCTGCACACCTTCTTCAAATGTACAAGGTGGGAAACGGAGAGAAGGGAGCTGGAGGCAGCTATCGGGCATGTTTCGCCGGAGACTCTTATAGAAGAGATGTTGTCCAGTCCCGAATCGTGGAACGCTGTCGCTGCGTTCTGCAAGAGGGTGCTAAGGCAAAAAAGAAGAGAGCAGCTATAAAGCACCAGAATAGCTCATGCTGGTGGATATTAGAATGAAGTAATGCCCAATGGGCGAACGATGGCACCCTCTTGAAGTAGTTGCAGAGATGCGTTCCCGAGAGGGTTTCCAATGCCTGGACCGGTAGGTTTTTAGTGGGTGAGAGTCCCACACACCAGGGCGAACACCTGTCCCTGACGGTGCATAATGCATTTTCCTATCGTAAAAAAAAAAAAAAAAAAAAAAAAAAAAAAACACCCTAGATTAATGACATTATTTATATATCTATAGTTATATTACTGCAATGTGTATACACTCTTACTTGGTTTGCTGAAAATAACACGTAAGGTAAGGAAACCATTAATAAATCATCTTTAAATGTAAACACAAGCACATCACATAATAAATAAAGCCAGCTGGTTAAAATTTTCCAAGTAATAATTCTCTATGGAATATTTGTATTAAATATGTAAATTGTACTGATGACCAATTTAATATCCAGGAACGCTTAAAAATAAGTGGGATAACTATCCTAAATACACTATAATCCAAAAGGATATTTGTGTTCAACATAATTTTATGAGCTCGATTCGTGCAATATTTTATGTTCTATTGTAGTTTTCAACAGGGCAGGTCATCCTGGAAATTTTTTTGATATATTTTAACGAAAAAGACTACAATATTTTCCTCGTGGTTTTAGAATACCTTGCTAATGTTATCAATTTACGCTGTATAAGAGTAGAACCCGGTAGCTTTATGTACTTAAAACCGATCATCAAACAATTCTACAATGATTAAATCGCTGTAAGAACACTAGTTACACACCACTCACTTTAACTACTTTTAATGGTACGGTATATAATATATTGTTAGCTCATGGTGTGTTTTTGAATTCTAGGTGTCTAAAATCGCTTCTGGGTGGTTCTATTCCTTCTACCTGTTATTAATTGTTCCGGTGATTAGGAACTTCCGTAATTTAGTTCCTACAGGATGGAACAGAGAACGTTGTACGTCATAATACTTTAGTGAAATACGAGTGAAATTTACGTTTATTGCTTTAAAAATTTCTAAGCTTAGTAATATGAGTATACTTTATATTTATATTTATCATATTGCATCAAAATGTATAATCAAAGAGATGTTCTTTCATATTTACTAGCATTTACAGAATTTGATTCTTAATGTTTCATGAAAAAAATTGTCATTTTAAGAACTAAGGAACATTTTAAAACTAGGCGAAAAGTTTTGCTCTCTTTTAATTTTACACAACTCGTAGGCTTAACTGATATCGTTTAAGAAAAATAAAAAACTGCTATTAACTATTTACAAAATATTACAAATAAGAATGGTAAAAGTATTTTGGATTTTTTTTGCTTTAGATCAATTTTAATGTACATATATTCAAATGAATAAATAACGATATTTGTTTGATTTTTGTATAACATTTAGTGTAATGACTAATAAACGTCTTACAAAATCAATCAACAATGATTCCCTGGAAAATTATAAGGCACTTTTTAATGGCAAAATAATACGTTTAAAATAAAAAAAGAAGTAAGAACCTTAGAATCTAGGGGCTTAGAAAAACGGTTCTTGTTGGAGTCAGTGTTTTTCCGTTGCGTTTCTTGCTTCAGGGTGTGGATAGATTTCTAAACGTGTTGCATTTGCCAACAAGTGTTTCGTACCATCAGAGAAGATTAACAGAAATTTAATACCTATTGCAAACAACATCAATACATGTATACATAAATTAAATGTTTTCTTATTTAATTATAAAATAAAGACACGGGTTCCTCCCTAAGGGAATAAAAAGGGAAAGGGCAGTC